>NW_026111601.1:20000-320000 GCF_024679095.1 Eriocheir sinensis
ATGCCAGGCCACACTATAGCATTCCTTTCTTCATATATTGTAGTTGCATGAATCACTAATACTGGAGGGCCACACAGCACAAAGTGACACCAATCTTCGTCACCCTCTTGAATGTCGCCACTTTTCACCAGGCCAGGCATGCCTGTACTGGTGTTATATACTAGTATTTAATATGACTTCTGATTGTAGAAAACCAGAAATGACACTCTTGAGAAAACAAAAGTAAAACTTTGGAGTATACGCCATTGCTGCTCGTTTCTCAGTGCGCATTTCCGTCTAGTTCAACCCTTGAGGTAAATTATTAATCGTGGACATAGTGCAATATGAAACTTGCAGCAGTCTTTGCACAGGTATTCAATTAATAATTTTAACCTGGTAAATGTCTGTGGATATGAGTTTCTTTGATTAATATCAACATAAATTAGTATCCTGTGTGAAGCCTGTTTGGCGATATCTTTGCGTGAGCTACCGCAGGTCCTCTCCTCCACACCGCTCTCCCACACACTCCCAACACCTATCTTTTCCTCTCATGTGTTAGTTATAGGTAGTACAGGAAGAAGAGGTAGGTGTTGAAACTGTATAGCAGATCGGCGGGGAGGAAAAGGCCATGGAGCCAAAGCAAAACTATCTTGCCAATGTGGTTTCACTAATTAGTATCTTAAAGACACACCACTCAGTATGAAGTATCTTTGTGTACAGAGCTATATTGGAAAATATAAGTATCTATATGTTATCCTCGGAAAACTGTAGACATATTTTTTTTTTTAGTTTACTGAGTAAATAATCAAATTAAATCTTATACAGGCACCCAATGGTTTATCTTGGCCTTTACAATACTTTGGAAAATGTCTCGATTGAATGTCCTGACATGTGCCAGCAAGACGAGCCTGTATAGTCCAATATCGCACCTCGCAGCTTAACACGTCTACTCGCACGCATCTTTCCAATTAGGATATACAGTATATCAGAGGAAAAATTATACTTTAGAGAACTGAGCCTGAGTAGAAAAATGAAATATCATCGGCCCATCACCCAGCTTCCCCCTCCCCGAGAAAAATCCTCCTCAATAGCCATTCTTTCACCTCCTCCCTCCTCGCTGTTGGTTCTGGTCGAGTTAGTAAACATTCCCCTCTTGGGTTTGCCCTCCGTCTGTTCGTTCATCTTTGTTATATAGTATTTTGAAGCCAGCTAATCTGCAATCGTATTTCTCTCTCTCTCTCTCTCTCTCTCTCTCTCTCTCTCTCTCTCTCTCTCTCTCTCTCTCTCTCTCACTCTCACTCTCTCTCTCTCTGCGTACCAGTAACACGCACACAGTTACACACACACAATCCACAATCATTTTTTAGCACAGATGCGCACGTACCATTGACACACACACACACAAACACACACACACGGTCCTGCCTTACATCGTGACGCAATAACAGCTTTCGTGACGAATTTCCCTTGGCCACCCCTGCCATACCTTGGTTTTCTGTCATGACTCGTGATTTCTCTCGGAAGGTCTGCTTGCATGTGAAGAATTATTTAGGCGTCGGTAACTATGACATAACGCGTGTACATCTAAATGTACCTTACCTTACGTAATGATTTGTCCTCTCTGGAGAGGAAACGAGGGGCTGTGCCTGATGAGGGGCTATTACGTGTGTGCTACAAGATAGGTGGGGGAACAAATATTCCAAAATGATGACGTAAGCAAAGAAAAAGTTAGGTATAAAGTCGACTGAACAGGAGCATAATGTATAAAATAATGTTTTAAGTACACTGTTAAAGAATCATCACAAATAAATAAATTAGTAATTATATCAGTAGGACTATCTACTTCTAAAGGATAATGGCGGGACAGCAGGCCCTCAGGGTTGTGCGCGTTGTCCATCGTGTGTTCACACTACATAGCGGTAGTGCAGCAGCATATGAGGATGATGTCAATGCAAAGCTCAATTTATATAACCTTTGTGCTCCGTGATTCTGTCATTTACGGATATTTTTCTAGTTTATATGCAAACATGGTCAATGTGGGGATATAATTTTATATATCTTGTATTTGGATTTAATATGGAACAAAATTTATGACAATTCCGCTTCTCATCCTCCGAAATATGAAATTCGGAAACATTGTTTTCAATAGGAGACAGTGTCAATATTTAAACAAAGTTCAGGAACATTTAGTATTAGTATTTCATAAATTAACCTAGTTTATTAGGAATGTATGTATACTTCTGTGCTCGTAGAGGTTACTGAAAATATATTTGACCTACTTTGTGCATACCTTATTATCTTTTTGTGTATCAGTATAAACATAAACCTGTCTGCTTTTGAAAACATGTGCTACTATAGGTATCCTAGCAAAAATAAACATGCAGGCTGCAGCAAGAAGAAAGACACATTTTTAGCGAAAATGCTCAGCGTGGCCATATTTAGCAATAAATAATGAGTATTGGTGTCCCTTGATCGATTTTACGAAGTGTGGCCAAGATAGTGGCAGATATATATATCACGTTACTGAGTACAGTGACGGTAGATACCGAACGTTAGCAAGTCAAGGGTTTTTTGTGTGTGATTAAAAGGAAGTCATGAGAACATTTTTTTTTTCTTGCTCGGTCCATGGCGTCGGTAGGCTCTCTAGATACGACTGTATGGTCAATCCTAGACTATTAGTAGCGCAAGCAAGTAGCTATAGTGACACCATTCTTGCTTGGCTCCTATTGCTCCTCCAAATTATTTAATTCTCTTGAGAGAGTTTCTGTAATGTCCGATAGGAGACCATGAGGACAGTATGTGGATTGCCTTCGGCCACTCCATGATGACTAAAGGTTATTAGCTTGTAGCCGCGGCAGGGCTTGAATGCATATCTCTCGATCACCACGCCCGCAGCCTCACCATTCAGCCACCGTCTCCCGTAATAAATTGAATGATGGTGTCGTGTCGATTAGGCCTTAATCGAGGTGCTTAACATCGGTGTGTCAGCACTAGATTATGCTGAGTCAGAGAATCGTGAGTGAGTCTTTCATTTATTGCTTCACTCACTATTTCGGTATCGTCTCGTTCTGATTCGGCAGTTCCTGGGCTCGCATGACACTCTTACTGCCGCTGATGTAACCACCTTCTCTCTCGCTCGCTCTCTCTCTCTCTCTCTCTCTCTCTCTCTCTCTCTCTCTCTCTCTCTCTCTCTCTCTCTCGATGGCGGAGCTGTTTGAAACAGATAGATATTTTACTGCAGTGGTAACTTGAATTTCCCTCGATCTCTGTTAATCTTATGGTTCAGATCCACCTGGCTGCCTAATGTTTCCTAATACTGACATATTGTTGTTTAGTACGATGATTAAAAAAAAAAGTAAAGTTCAGGGTATACCTTATAGCTGCGCGTCGTCTCGATGCTCATCTCCGTCTCTTTGCGCTCTTGAGCCTGTGGTGGGTAAGAACCCATTACCGCGGGACCAAACGGAGGTGTGACATCCGGGTTACCACAGTTTACCTTCCTCAGCTTTCCTCACGAACCTATTTATCGATCAGCCCGTAAAAGAGGATGAACAGCTGAGGAATACCCGGGCCGAGACTCGAACAGGCGCAGATTCATAGTGAAAACACACTAGCTAGTGCACCTCATATGTTCAATACTACTAGTCGTAATAATATTACAGAACTAAGATATATATATATATATATATATATATATATATATATATATATATATATATATATATATATATATATATATATATATATATATATATATATATATATATATATATATATATATATATATATATATATATATATATATATATATATATATATATATATATATATATATATATATATATATATATATATATATATATATATATATATATATATATATATATATATATATATATATATATATATATATATATATATATATATTTTTTTTTATATAGAGGAGACAGCTCAAGGGCACAAAAAGTAAACATTAATAAAAAAGCCCGCTACTCGCTGCTCCTAAAAAGAATCCAAAGAGGTGGCCGAAAGATAGGTCAGTTTCGGGAGGAGAGGTGTCATGATACCCTCCTCTTGAAAGAGTTCAAGTCGTAGGCAGGAAATACAGATGAAGTAAGATTGTTCCAGAGTTTACCAGCGTGAGGGATGAAAGAGTGAAGATGCTGGTTAACTCTTGCATAAGGGTTTGGACAGTATAGGGATGAGCATGAGTAGAAAGTCGAGTGCAGCAGGGACCCGGAGGGGGCATGCAGTTAGCAAGTTCAGAAGAGCAGTCAGCGTAGAAATATCGATAGAAGATAGAAGAGGCAACATTGCGGCGGAATTTAAGAGGTGAAGACTATCAGTATGAGGAGGAGAGCTGATGAGACAGAAGGCCTTGCCTCCACTCTGTCCAGAAGAGCTGTGTGATTGGAAATATATATATATATATATATATATATATATATATATATATATATATATATATATATATATATATATATATATATATATATATATATATATATATATATATATATATATATATATATATATATATATATATATATATATATATATATATATATATATATATATATATATATATATATATATATATATATATATATATATATATATATATATATATATATATATATATATATATATATATATATATATATATATATATATATATATATATATATATATATATATATATATATATATATATATATATATATATATATATATATATATATATATATATATAGATATATATATATATATATATATATATATATATATATATATATATATATATATATATATATATATATATGTCTGTATATGTATATATATATATATATATATATATATATATATATCTATATATATATCTATATATATATATATATATATATATATATATATATATATGAATAGATAGATGAATGAATGGAGAAGTAGATGTATATATATATATATATATATATATATATATATATATATATATATATATATATATATATATATATATATATATATATATATATATATATATATATATATATATATATATATATATATATATATATATATATATATATATATATATATATATATATTCTTTCATGAGATTGCATGCTGCAATCTCTGCGTGTTCAGCTTCTGCGAGTTTTTCAATGTGTCTGACTAATTCTCTTTCTTGAGCGGTGATTGCTCCTAAGAGCTGTCCGATGTTTGAGTTTGAGTTCACTCAAGCATCAGACAGCTCTTGAAACACTCAGTACACGTGAAAAGACTTTCGGCAGATTACAACTATCTATGAAGAGAAGAAATCATATGAAGAGAGAGAAAGAAAAAAAAAGAAATATATATATATATATATATATATATATATATATATATATATATATATATATATATATATATAGAGAGAGAGAGAGAGAGAGAGAGAGAGAGAGAGAGTGCCCTCTTATTCATTTTCATTATTTTACCCACTTCTTATCTTCTTTTCTTCTTGCAATGCTCACCATCCTTCACGCTCAGAAGAACCTCTTCGGCTTTTTCTTCCGTTTCCTTCACCTACTTTTCTCCATCTTCAGTGACCATGACATCCATCACCTTTCACCCTCCTCCTCCTCCTCCTTCTCTCCGCCTCCATCGCGTGCATGCACAAGAGAGTAATGCATATAAAAGCAGCTATATATTTCTCGACTCATCTGCACTTCGTCCCCACCAACGACATAGTAAGTACGAGGAAGAGCAGAACATGGAATACGGAATAAATCACAGGAAAACGATGTCAAAGAATCATCAGGACTTTAGGAAATAGGAACAAAATTATATCGCAAGATTATTAATTTAGCTGCAAAGGATAGAACGACATGGGTAAAAAATTAAGCACTTCTTGACATGATCAGGATAAAGGACAATAGTTTGGTAGATACAAATTAATTGAAACTATTGTGTTTTGATGATAATACCAGTTTCAGTGACTCATTCTATTTGTAATTATTTTTACGATATATATTACCTAAAATGGGACAGCTATATTTGAGTTTACCTGTATTTCTTAAAGATGAAACGACATTCATATCAAGAGGTAATACGTGAAGAAAGTGCTCATAAGACAGAAGCGAAATATAAATAAACTTTACGTTAATCAGGGCTATATATTTTGTATAAAAGATGAGGAGCAATATGAGATAAGATATGCTGTTCGAAGAATAAAAGATAAAATAACACGAAGTATGCAATAACATGGTGAGATTTAATTTTCTTTTCAACTAATCACTAAACGTTCAACTCAGGATTATACAGCAGGACAGTAATAAGTTGATTATTGGGGCACATGATATTTGCAGAATACCAAGTCAGTTCAAATACTCAAACATGTAAAAAAAATATCGTATACGAGTATCATCGAAGTGAAATCAAGAGCCTACTGGATAAAAGGACTTTTCCAAACATAAGGAAAAAAACATTAGCCACGTTAATAATGTTTTTGTTACTGACCCCCTCCAAAAAAAAAAAAAAAAAAAAAATCAGAAACTAAATGCGTAACCTGTCGAGCGTGATATTTTTCTTCGGTGCAAAAATGTGTCAACGTAGACCATAAAATTTGGAGTTTATAATGACCGAGATGAAGGAGAATCTGATCCAGTTTGTGTCATTCACCATGGTCGCTAGAGACGAATGATTTTAAGCTCACAGTGACGGATTTTGGGTACAGCTGAGACTTCACAAACACACAGACCCGCGAGTCAGGACACTATAGTCTGTTCACTTAAGTCCGACCCAAGCTGACAACATAAACCTAAGCGTGTTTGCAAGCTGAGTGCTGATTGGCTACTGCTATGGTTTCCAAGTTTTGTTTAACCTCTGTGTGTGTTTATCTCACGTAGCACTTTCTGATAGCCTGCACTGTGCTTACGAAGACGCTTAGGTTTATGTTGTCAGCTTGAGTCAGACTTAAGTGAACAGACTATACCCTTGACTGCTCGGTGGACAGAGGGCACGGAAACTGCCTAACCGTCTTCACTCCGCCTGGGAATCGAGTTCGTGTGTGTGTGTGTATGTGTGTGTGTGTGTGTGTGTGTGTGTGTGTGTGTGTAAAGAATGGTAAAAAATGAGACAGATCTAGAAGCCGCACGAACTTAGACTACATCCTAACCGGCCATTTGTGTATTTCTGACGAGCCATTGTGACATTTTCCAAGTACGTATGTAGTGCTTCCAAATACCTAACATCAAACCTTTATCCAGACTTCTGACTAAATATTTAGGTACTCGTAAAGTTGCAAAAATAGTCTTCGTAATCCAATTTTTTAACTCGGAACTGCTGCTAACCCTTTCATTATTTTTCAGAGGACGGCGGTGGTGACGGTGGTGCTGGTGGTTTTGGCGGCCGTGTCCTACGCTGAGCCAGGCGGAAGAGGAGGAGGTGGAGGAAGTAGCTTTGGAGGCGACGGAGGATTTAGTGGAGGAGCGAGAAGCGGAGGACGTGGCTATGGAGGAGGAGGAGGAGGAGGAAGTGGAGGAGGAAGGTACGGAGGTGGAGGAGGAGGAGGAAGAGGAGGTGGTGGATATTCTGGTGGAGGAGGAGGAGGAGGAGGAGGAGGATATGGAGGAGGTGGAGGAGGATTTGGTGGAGGAGGATTTGGAGGAGGCAGTGGTGGTGGGGCAACATCAAGTGTGAGCATCAGGTACGGAAACGGAGGAGGAACAAGCTACACTACAGGAGGAGGAGGAGGAGGAGGAGGAGGAGGAAGATTTGGAGGAAGTGGAGGAGGTTATTCTGGAGGAAGAGGTGGTGGCGGTGGCAGCTATGGTGGTGGTAGTAGTAGTTTTGGAGGTGCGTGGATCTTGGTGGTGGTGGTGGCTATGGTGGAAGTGGTGGTGGTGGTGGCTGCCCATGGTGGAGTGGTGGTGGTGTGTGGTTTGGAGGTGGTGGATCTGGTGGGTGGTGGTGGCTATGGTGGAGTGGTGGTTGTTGGCTAGTTTTGGGTGGTGGATCTGGTGGTGGTGGTGGCTGTGGTGGAAGTGGTGGTGGTAGTGGTTTGGAGGTGGTGGATCTGGTGGTGGTGGTGGCTATGGTGGGTGGTGGTGTGGTAGTTTGGAGGTGGTGGATCTGGTGGTGGTGGTGGCTATGGTGAAGTGGTGGTGGTGGTCGTGGTGGTGGTGGCTATGGTGGAGTGGTGGTGGTGGTGGTGGTGGTGGCTATAAAATGGGTGGAAGTGGTGGTGGTGGTGTGGTGGTGGTGGTGGGGGTGGTGGCTATGGTGGGTAGTGGTGGTGGTGGTCGTGGTGGTGGTCGTGGGGTGGTGGCTGGTGGAAGTGGCGGTGGTGGTCGTGGTGGTGGTGGTGGTGGCTATATGGTGGAAGTGGTGGTGGTGGTCGTGGTGGTGGTAGTGGGGTGGTGGCTATGGTGGAAGTGGTGAGTGGTGGTCGTGGTTATGGTGGAAGTGGTGGTGGTGGGGGTAGTAGTTACAGGAGAGTGGCAGCAGTGGTGGTGGTTTTGGAAGGGTGGTGGAGGTGGTGGTAGTTACGGCGGAGGTGGTGGAGGTTACAGTGGATGAGAGACTAATTCTGCTTATGTTATGGAGGGATGGACTCAGCCATTCACACCGCCACAATACTATACAGCTTAGCTCCTCGCACTTATCTTCTTTGGCTTTCTTGTCCTGTTGTCTGTAGTATCGTTTTAGCGGCAATGACTGTATTCTGTATCATGAAACAAGACCATAAAAATGTAGGAAATTCAAATAGATTCCTAAATAAATGAGATGTTTCTTAGCACCCCCCAACAGCTGCCCCCCTCTCTCCACTCTATCTCTCTCTCTCCTCTCTCTCTCTCTCTCTCTCTCTCTCTCTCTCTCTCTCTCTCTCTCTCTCTCTCTCTCTCTCTCTCTCTCTCTCTCTCTCTCTCTCTCTCTCTCTCTCTCTCTCTCTCTCTCTCTCTCTCTCTCTCTCTCTCTCTCTCTCTCTCTCTCTCGTCACAAGGACTTCCACGGAGAACAATCAACAATAGAATCGCTCGCCGATGTTAATATGTCGCATGAAAGACTTCTTAAGCCAACTCTGAACAGGGCACCCCATTAAACACAGTAAAGCCCCCTGGAAGAAGAGGAAAATGGGGTCAGGAGGATTGAACAGTTATAACACTCAGACTTGTCTTGTTGCTAGCTTCCTTCTTCCGCATTTTATTCCTTTTTCTCTCATGGTCGGTGGTTTTTCTTTTGAAAGGAGAATTCTGCAGTTGCTTGTCTCATTGTCTTTCCTTTGACGACTTTTCTCCGATTACGTTTTCTGCCTGACTTTGGTTAACTTTCTTTTATTTACCATTGGGATTACCTTTTAGTCTTTCCATTTCTTTTCTCAAACGATATGTTGACAACGAAAGAGATATAAAGAGACCGATAGTGATGATTACAATGCACTGGAAAGGAAAGGTGAGAGCAAATGCATGCGCAGCATACATCTTGAATAGAAGAAATAAAAAACTAATTGAAGAAAACACAAAACATGCGTGAATGGTGAATAAAGTTGATGAGAAATAGCAAAATGCAAGAAATATCAATGAGGAATAGAGGACGAGAAAAAAGAGGAATAAGATAAAATAGTCCACTCGTAAAAGAGAGGAAGAATAAAGGACAAATATAGTATTTTAAAGATTATGTACGCATAAATATCAGTTAAAGTGTTGAGTAAAACAGTACATCGTTGGACCAAAAAGATGAGGAGTATGAAGAAAGGAAGATTAAGAAAAAGAATAAAATAAAGATTGGAAAATGCAAACCCAAAACGGAGCAAATGAAGAAAACGATGAGGAAATATCCATAACACGTCGGTTGAGGAATCTACAAAATCACACTCAATAACTGTCATGTTTCGAGGCTGTGTGACATTTTATGCGCCGTTTGGTTATAAGAACTCAACAGAAACGCAGCAGGCACTGTGACTGACTGGCACAAAGAGAGAGACATAAATCCTCTCAAATCAATAATCTGTAGCCAAACAAGCATACACGTATACACGCAGAGAAACAGTCCAGCAGAAACAGGCAGACAGAAAAAAGGACGAAGAAAAGAAATAGACACACAGCTAGAATAATAATCAATCAGATAAAAATTAGACTCAAAGTATTACTGGCAGAGAAATATATAACCTAATAACGGCAGCATGTATTAATAAATGATTGAATGAAAAATTAAAACCAAGTGTGATGAGACAACCGGCAGATATGCTCAGACATTCAAGCAAACATGATTCAAAAGGGCAAGCGGAGAGACATCACCAAATAGGAACCCTTGCACACATCAAAACAATCAGCTAACCATCATGTTGGAAACCATACACACACACACACATCATCCTTCCCCTACTTCCCCCACTACTCACCACATTACTCATTGTATGGTATTTTTGTGTATTTTCAGCCTTATGTAACTGCTACAAATAGAATAAACCATTTATTGTTATTATTAATATTATTATTATTATTATACATATTATTATTATTATTATTATGTGTGTGTGTGTGTGTGTGTGTGTGTGTGTGTGTATTGTGTATTACATATTACACACACACACCGGTAGGGTAATACAAAGAAGGTGGGGAGCACAGGAAGGTGGTACCTGTTAACCCACATAACAATAAGAAATAGGATGACGTGGCTTAACTCATCGTTGTATGACACATTATTTATTACAGAATCCCACTCGGACAGGACGCCGTTTTCTATTCAATGACTTACACATCCAAGTGTATCTTTGTGAAGGTGGTATAGCCAGGCGTTACAAATGAGTTATTTTTTCCCTAGTTAAGATATTATGCCTTGCTTCATTAGCGATGCTTTGCTATAGTTTTCAACGTGATCAATTGAAAACTACATTCAGATTCATGAACTAATAAGTTAGATCATGAGATTAGTTTGCCACGATCGTTATGTATAGTTAACAACAGGGCTCAGGGGCTAAAAGAGGTTGTTGGGGAGAGAGAGAGAGAGAGAGAGAGAGAGAGAGAGAGAGAGAGAGAGAGGAGAGAGAGAGAGAGAGAGAGAGAGAGGAGAGAGAGAGAGAGAGAGAGAGAGAGAGAGAGAGAGAGAGAGAGAGAGAGAGAGAGAGAGAGAGAGAGAGAGAGAGAGAGAGAGAGAGAGAGAGAGAGAGAGAGAGAGAGAGAGAGAGAGAGAGAGAGAGAGAGAGAGAGAGAGAGAGAGAGAGAGAGAGAGAGAGAGAGAGAGAGGGTTGTGAGAGAGAGAGAAATTGAGTTTGATGGATCTTCCTTTGACTGAGGTATTATCTTGCCACCCTGCTGTCGAAACCGAGTCTACTAGAGACTCCGACAAATGTTTCACCTCAAACATATCGTTACATTCAGCACATTCTTTGATACAAACTGACACCAAGGAAGAAGCCATTGAGAACAGGCTACTCATGTTGGTATCACTGCGTGTATTAGGTGTAGGTTCACTTGCCTGAACCAAGTGAGCAGGACTCATAAATGAAGCAGTAGAATTTGAGCTGGCACAGTAACGCTTCATATAAACACACAGGTGGGTCTTAATCATGAAGTTAATGAACCAGTGTTCTAGGCCAAAACCAAGGTACAGGTGTTTGGTGGGTTACTTGATAAAACAGTACAGTCTGTTCATGTGTGTGGCGAGGACGTTGATATCTCAGAAAGTTTCATATATCTTGGTAGCGTAGTTCATAACAACGGTGAGTCTGGCCAGGAAGTCTTACGGTGGATTGGTCTGGCCCACGGTGTTATGGACTCACAAATATCCGGATCTTCAAGTCCCTTGTGCTCCCTGTCTTACTATATATGGTTGTGAGACATGGACACTAAATGGGGACTTGGAGGGGCGGATTGATGTCTTTTTGTAATAAGTGTCTACGCAGAATCATGGGATATCGCTAGAATGACTTTGTGTCAAACCGGCGACTACTCCGTGAGACTGATTCGACATATTATATTACCTGCATAGTCCGTCAACGCCAACTCCGGCTATACGGGCACGTGGCACGTTTTCCGGAAGTTGATCCTGCTCATCGGGTTGTCTCTGTAAGAGATAATCCTGAGTGGAGGAGGCCAAGGGGACACCCATGGAGTTCGTGGCTTGAGCAAGTCGATAGAACCTGGCGGGAGGTACTCGGGTTGGGAAGGGGGCCTGCATGGAGACTCGCCCGGAGGGACCCCCAGGCTTGGCGTCGTAGGGTGGGAGAGGCGACGCTCCCCCCGGCGTATGCCCCCATTGATTGATGGATATGTAGCTATAATATTGTAGTGTTTGGGGCGATGAAATAATGCATTAACACCTCACACACAAGTGAAGAGTTAAAATTTCGTCCATTTAGGAAACAATAAATTATGATAAACACCTTACGGTGATGAGTCACTCAGGATTCGGATATCAGAGTGAATCCCACTGACTGATCGCCATACGCAGCTCCACACTGAGCCTGGGGAGGTTACGTAAAAACTTAGCTAACCTTAAGATAGATTTATAGTGGATTATAAACTGGACTTATCGCCCAAATGGTAAAGATAACATTATCAATGGTTTCACTAGTATAGCATACACTACTCAGGTCACAGTATTCGCGGTCTCGAAACAATCATGAATGCACCCAATAAAGATTAATTCTCTAATAATTCTCGGCGAGTCATTATACCAACATGTTACAGCTAAATTAACTCCTGCATACAAGGTATTTAATAAAATCTACTCTTCTCCAGAGACAGCTAATTTCGGCAATCCAAACGCCTGCATAAATTCACTTATTCGTCAACTTTAAAAAGCGCGCATAAAGTTCCTACTTTTTATTAGGCAAAGAGAGAAGGTAGCCCAGGAGTAGATTGAAACAACCTGTAGGAGTCCATGCAACTCTGTTTAAACTTTATCTTTCTTACCACAGCAATGCTTTTAGCGTTACCAATTTGAAGTTGCGTTTTTTCAGATGCCCACAACTTGTTCATGAAAGAAAAGACACGTTCAGTGGAAGCATTAGTTCCAGGATGGCACATTATGAACTGAATTATATCTGACATGAGTTGGTGGTTGTTTTTGTCTTTGACATGGGAGAATACTTCTACCCACCGCTGTTACGTATATCATATGAGCATTATTGTTTAATAATTAGTAAATATAAAGCTTAAACAAGTGGCACTCAAATCACTCAGTTAATATTATGGTGATATCTGGTATCTCCGTGTCTCCCTTCCTCTCTATAACCCCTTTACGGGGTCCTGTCCTGCTCCCCCCAGCAAAGCTGAGGTGGTGGGGGTGATCACACTCTTATCAACCCTGCCAAGATTACCGGGTTGTTCAGTGTGAAATTCGTCGGACCCCACTGTAACGATAGTTTTTTGAGTGTGAATCATAAATATTTTTTTTTACAGCAAATGAGACCGCTCAAGGGCTTAATAAAAATAAAATAAATGAAAAAAAGCCAGTACTTACTGCCCTAAAAAGATTAGAGAGGAGCAGCCGAAAGAGAAGTCAATTTCAGGAGGAGAGGTCCTGATACCTCCTCTTGAAAGAGTTCAAGTCGTAGGCAGGAGGAAATACAAATGAAGGAAGATTGTTTCCAGAGTTTACCAGTGTAGGGATGAAAGAGTGAAGATACTGGTTAGCACTCTTGCATAAAGGATTTGGACAGTATAGGGATGAGCTTGGTAGAAAGTCGTGTGTAACTAAGCGAGGCCATGGGAGGTGGAGCGAGGCATGCAGTTAGCAAGTTCAGAAGAGCAGTCATGTGAAACTATCGATAGAAGATAGAAAGAGAGGCAACATGGCGGCGGAATTTAAGAGGAAGAATACTATCAGTAATAGGAGGAGAGCTGATGAGACGAATAGCTTTAGGACTCCTCTGTCCAAGAGAGCTGTGTGGTGGGGCCCCCCACACGTGTGGGAGAGGCATACTCCATGCAATAAGCGTGGGCGGACAAAGGCCCTGTATGGATAGCAACTGTGCGGGGAGAAGGGCTGGCGGAGACGATGGGTCAGAACGCCTAACCTCCGAAGCTGATTTAGTGATAGAGAAGATGTAAAGTTTCCAGTTCAGATTTTGAGTTAAGGATAGACCGAGGATGTTAAGTGGTGAAGACGGTGACAGCTGAGTGTTGTCAAAAAATAGGGGATAGATGTTTGGAAGATTGTGTCGAGTTGATAGGTGGAGAAATTGAGTTTTTGAGGCATTGAAGGACATAAGGTTTCTTTTACCCCATCGGAAATGATAGCAAGGTCTGAGGTTAAGCGTTTTGCAGCCTCCAGTCTGGAGTCATGTAATTCCTGTTGAGAGGGTCTTCTATTGAAAGAAGTGGAATAAGGCAGAGTGGAGTCGTTAGCGAATGAGTGGATAGGACAGTTTGTTATGGAAAGAAGATCATTGATGAATAACAGGAAGAGAGTGGGTGATAGGACAGAGCCCTGTGGAACACCACTGTTGATAGGTTTAAGGGAAGAACAGTGACCGTCTACCACCGCAGAGATAGAACGGCCGGAAAAGAAACTGGAGATAAAGGAACAGAGAGAGGGATAAAATCCGAAAGAGGGCAGTTTAGAAAGCAAAGACTTGTGCCAGATTCTATCGAAAGCTTTCGATATGTCTAGCGCAACTGAGAAAGTTTCAGCGATACGGCTAAGAGAGGATGACCAAGAATCTGTTAAGAGAGCAAGAAGATCGCCAGTAGAACGCCGCTTGCGAAACCCTTACTGGCGATCAGATAGAAGGTTAGGAGTTTTTATTTTTATTTTTTTTACATCGCGGCCTATTGCGCCCAGGGCTTCTTCCCGGTGGAGCCTGATGATCGGCCCAGCCCGTTCTGGCGCAGGGGAGTGTTTATAGTCGCGCCATCTTGCATTGGCTCATGCTGCCCTCCCGGAGCTCATCTTTAATCCTAGAATCTAGAGTCCGGGTTGATAGGTAGTCTTCTGGACAGCATGTGGGTAGTTTTAGCCACTCGGCGGCAGCTGAAAAATCCAGCCAGGTGTTGGCACCGGGCGGAGATTGAACTCGCGTCCTCCCAAACGCAGCGCCGTCACTCTGTCGACTCAGCCACCGCTTCCCATTATATAGTGGAAAGGTGCTTTTGAACCTTCCGTTTAGGAATTGATTCAAAATGCTTTAGATGAGGCTGTAAAGTAATGAAAGCTATAGGGCGGTAGTTTGAGGGTTGGAGCGGTCTTACCCTTCTTAGGCACAGGCTGTATGAAGGCATACTTCCAGCAGGAAGGAAAGGTAGATGTTGACAGGCAGAGGTGAAAGAGTTTGACCAGGCAGGGTGTCAGCACGGAGGCACAGTTTTTTTTAAGGACAATAGGAGGCACTCCATCAGGTCCATAAGTCATTTGAGAGTTGAGGCCAGAGAGGGCATAGAAAACATCATTCCGAAGAATCTTAATAACAGAAATAAGAGTCAGAGGGGAGATGAGTTGGAGGAATATGCCCAGAATCGTCCAGAGTGGAGTTGTTAAAGAAAGTTTGAGCAAAGAGTTCAGCCTTAGAGATAGATGAGACGGCGGTGCTGGTGCAGGGTTTAGGAGAGAAAGGGAAGATGAAGAAGTGTAATTGGAGGAGATTTTTGGCTAGGTGCCAGAAGTCCCGAGAAGAATTAGACAAAGCAAAGTTTTCACTTTTGGTATGGATGAAAGAGGTTTTGATAAGTCGAGGAATAGATTTGGCACGATTCCGCAGGCGGAAATGTAAAGATCATGGTTAGCGGGAGTTCGAAGGCTCTGGTACCTTTTGTGAGCTTCCTCTTTATCTTTGACAGCACGAGAACAATCGTGATTAAACCAAGGCTTTTTAGCATGAGGAGTAGAGAAAGTACGTGGAATGTGTGCCTCCATTCAAGAGACAATCATCTCTGTAATGCACTGGGCACACACAGAGGGGTCTCCCTCCTGGAAGCAGTAATCATTCCACGGGAAATCGGAAAAGTACATTCTCAGGTCGTTCCACCTGTAACGGCGGCCGGTCTTGGTTGCGTGTAGCTCAGACCGGGTCTTGAGGGGACGAACAAGGCGTGAAGGGAAACACTCGCTGCTTTAGGTGAATATATTCTTAACCCAAGTACAGGGGCGTTGGAGAGAGCCGAGACAGTAGGTCTGTATGAGCCGGGCTCTCAGGAAGGAGTGAAGATTAGAGACTTGGAAAAATAATTGGTTAAATTAAGCAACTGGTCACGTACGTCAAGGTGACCTGTAAGTTGACGAAATGCTTGTTACACATACCGAGACGCTTGTCCGATAAACACTGACAGATGACATTCCTACAAACGGTGGCGTGATCTATCTGCCGTGGTTTTTTTCCATTGATACCTGCATTCCTAGTTCGCGGTGACATTTAATAATAATAATACATTGATATAACTACAACTACTATAACACTGCTCGGTCACCTACCAGTGATCGCGACCTCGCGATTTCCAAAATATCTAACTAGTAGTTTATCATACAAAGTGTGATCTCGTTGAGCAGACTGCTTATGGCACAATTACATTAAAACAATGGCTATGCAAGAACATTTGACACCAGTAATGACATAAATAATGAGAGAGTAAAACCAGCGTGGGTGATATAAGTCATATAAAATCTATCAAAGGATAAACATAAGGACACATGTATATATAGTTATCAACTGGCATAGTGACAGACTATGAAATGCTCATCTAGCTCCAAAAAAAATAGGTGTGAAACACAGTACAATGTCAAGATACGGAGGGAGTGAGAATGACACTTTTCTTTTCTCATTTCTATTTTTTCTGTGTGAGAAAAAAAAACTGCCTTACCTGTGACTTCCTTGCATCCCCTCGCCTCGTCTGAACAATCAAATAATCGTGCAGGACAGAGTTCCTCCTAAGAAGGTAGCACACGACGAGACGACGAACATCAGAACCATTGGCACAAAAATTCCAGGGGTACAAGTAGGTGAGGTGCAAGTATTCAGGCAGCGTTTCCTCCAGGGTTTCTACCAAACTCTGTTTCGTTTGTAAAGACAATGAATTAAGGGAATTAGTCATGCATAAGAGATGCTGGAAGTGAATGTTATCGAGGAGACCGCAGAGGAAACACTCGATGGGAAATATTGGCAGTGAAGAAACCAAACGGATCCGTGATGGGTACGTTGTTATGTTAGTGGAGCGGATATAGCATGCTTCCGCTATGGCATAGTGACCACCAGTACCTGTTGATAAGTGGTACCCTCCGGGCGGATTACTGATACATAGAAGGACTGAGGAAAGTAGAAATAATGTAAACCATGAAAGTTCTTATGGAAAACAGGTGGTGTTGGGGTAGTTGCTTGTAAGGGCACAGGAAAGAGCGTCAGACGCGTTCACCTTTGCGAGGGCGATCTCACACACTCCTCCCCGAACAGGTAGGTAGGCAAAAAAGAGATGCTGAGCAATAGAATCAACTTAAAGACCGTCTCCTTGTACTATTTCAAGAGTGAGTAGCTCCTCTCGTTGAATACAGAGCGAAATCCTTTGCAATTAAGACAAGAGACAGGGGTCGTGCCCAAGAGTTAACACACTGTCCTTAACGGAGAAGGAATGGAACAATTTCATGTGCCTCAAACACATCTACCCAGTCTGGAAACGGATCATGAATAATTATGGCATCGGGCGTAAGAGCTGGACTCAGTACTGCCGGTGCAGAAATATTGACTCGTGTCTGGGCTGTACAATGGGTTGAGACTATAATTTTGATACCCGATATGGATAGTCGTTCTCAAATCGTGTAGCCAGGAAACAAGGCGAATTAGTGACTACCGTGCGCCGTGCATCTACTATGTTGCTAATAAGCTTACCCGTTGATTCGCCGTTGTTGACAGATCCAATGGACGTTGTCCAGTACATGCAAGTTACCCGATCTAGAAGGAAGAAACTGATTTACCTGGTCTATCTGTTTGACAATCCATGTTGACAACTTCAAGCATCTTCTTCTGTTTGTTCTAGTAGTTCCTCAATATGAGTATACAATCGCGCAAAGCTTTCTACAATTGGCGTTGATTACTCCTATGATTCCGGGCAGCAAAAGGAAAGAGTACACGATTTGTGGTGGATCTGCTGAAGTCGCGCACGTCCTCGTTTGGTTGCCGTACTGAATAGGAACTTTGAAGCGGACCTAACGATGCTGTTGAGCAGCCCCTCTTAACCTGGAGAGTGAACTGGAGGAAAGCTATAGTCCCTTGTCTACGTCATCTACCTTTCCCCGTAAGAACATAATCCTATCCTCCAGTAGTCGAAAAAGATCCAGGAGTATTGAGTACCAGAAGGTGCCTTTGACTCCTTAGTCCTGGTTGCCTGCATGGTCATGCCGAGCAGTTATTTTCTGAGACTATCCTGACTGTGTCTGTGGTGTTGGTCCAAAAGCATATGGGTATTTCACGAGGAGCACATCTTCTCATGAGGAAGACCTCTCATGTGTAAAAAAGCTGTGAGGGCGCTAGGTTTCAGGTGGATGGGTGTTATGCAAGTAGGCCAGCTGAGGTAACAAAACAAGAACAAGAAAATGCAACATCATGATCTGAAAGGTTTTTTTTTTTTTTACAACAAGGAGGAGGCAGCTCAAGGCACACAAAAAAGAAAACAATAATAAAAAAAGTTCGCCACTCAGTTGCCCGTAAAAAGAAACAAGAGGTGGCTGAAAGGAAGATCAACATACGGGAGGGAGAGGTGTCCTGATACCCTCCTCTTTGGAAAGAGTTCAGAAGTCGTAGGCAGGAGGAAATACAGATGAAGGAAGATTGTTCCAGAGAGGCTTATCAGCGTGAGGGATGAAAGAGGAAAGATGCTGGTTAACTCTTCTGTTTATAAGGGGTTTGACAAGTATAGGGATGAGCATGAGTAGAAAGTCGGGAGTGCAGCAGGGGCCTGCGGAAGGGAAGGGGAGGCACAAGGCAGTTAGCAAGTTCAGAAGAGCAGCTGCGTGGAAAGAGTCGATAGAGAAGATAGAGAGGCAACATTGCGGGTGGAGTTTAAGAGGTGTGAAGACTATCAGTATGAGGAGTGAGGAGCGTGATGAGACGAAGAGCCTTAGCCCCACTCTGTCCAGAAGAGCTATTGTGAGTGGAGCCCCCACACATGAGATGCATACTTACTCCATACGAGGAAGTGACAAGTTCCCTATTATATGGACAGCAACTGTGCAGGGGGGAGAAAGAACTGGCGGAGACGAGAGCAGAACGCCCAGCCCTCGAGGAAGCTTGATTTAGTAAGAGATGACATGAAGTTTCCAGTTGAGATTTTGAGTTGCTGATAGACTGAGGGATGTTTAGTGTTGAGGGAAGGTGATAGTTGGGTGTTGTCGAAGAATAAGGGAAGATTGTGTCGAGTGGATAGGTGGAGAAACTGTGTGTTTTGAGGCGTTTGAAGGACACCAGGTTCTTCTTGCCCCAATCGGAAATAATAAAGTAAGGCTGAGGCTAAGCGTTCTGCAGCCTCCAGCCTTGAAGTCGTTGCGCAAAGTTCCTGAAGGTGTGTCTTCTATTAAAGAGAGAGAAGTTGAGTAATGCAGAGTGGAATCATCGGCGTAAAGGAATGGATAGGACAGTTCGTTTTTGAAAAGAAGATCATCAATGAACAACAGAAAAGAGTGTGGAGATAGGACAGAACCCCTGTGGGACAATCAATTGTTAATAGATTTAGGGAAGAACAGTGACCGTTCACGGCGGCAGAAATGGAACGGTCAGAAAGGAAACTGGAGATAAAGGTACCAAGAAGAAGGATAAAAGAAACCGTAAGGTGGAGTGCTTTAGAAAGCAAAGATTTCAGCCAGACCTTATCAAAAAAGCTTTTTTGATATGTCGAGCGCAATAGCAAAAGATTTCACCGAAACGGCTAAGAGAGGATGACCAAGAGTCAAGTTAAGAAGGCTAGGAGATCACCAGTACGAACGCTCGCAGGAACCTATATTGGCGATCAGATAGAAGGTCAGAAGTGGGAAAGATTGCTTTTGAATCTTCCGGTTAAGATTGATTCAAAAGCTTTAGATCAGACAAGAAAGTAAAGCTATAGGACGGTAGTTTGAGGGATTGGAGCAGTTACCTTCTTGAGGTACCCAGGCTGTATGAAAGCATACTTCCAGCAAGAAGGAAAGGTAGATGTTGACAGGCAGAGGCGAAAGAGTTTGACCAAGCAGGGTGACAGCACGGGAGGCACAGTTTTTAAGCGATTGGACAGGAGGTACCTATCAGGTCCATAAGCTTTCTGAGGATTGAAGCGAGAGGGGCATAGAAAATATCATGTTTGAAGAAGGATCCTTAACAGGCATAAAGGAGCCAGAGGGGGGATGAGTAGGAGGAATATGCCCAGAATCGTCCAGAGTGAGCGTGCTTTTTAGAAAAAAGTTTGAGAGAAGAGTTCAAGCCTTAGAGATAGATGAGACGGCAAGTGTTGCCAAGTCAGGACTGAGTGGAGTGGAGGAAGATGAAGAAGTGAAGTTGGAGGAGATGTTTTTAGCATAGATGCAGAAGTCACGGGAAGAGTTAGAGAAAGCAAGGTGTTGACAATTTCTATTAATAGAAAGAAATTTTTGGTTAGTCGGAGAATAGATTTGGCTTTGATTTCGGGCAGAAATGTAAAGTTCATATTTAGCATTAGTTTGAAGGCTCTGTACAAATTTACATTTGTTAGCTAACATGTTTATTTATTTTGATACGAATTACATGATTATATATGTATTTTGTACATATTTTTATACGTATTTACATTACTTAATATGTATTTTGTTTATATATTTTAAACAATCTACGTTATTATATGTATTTGTATAAATATTTTGATACAAATTTACATTATTTTATGTATTTTGTATATACATTTCAATTCAAACTTAGCTTATTTTATCTGTATTTTGTATATCTATTTTCAAACAAATTTAATTACTTCTGTCTATTTTTGTATATAGTTTTAAACAAATTTGCGTTATTTTATGTGTATTTTGTATATTTATATTTATACAAATACACATTCTTTTATTGGTATTTTGTTTATTTATTTTGATACGATTTTACATTATTTTATGTGTATTTTGTCTACATTTTTTAAACGTAATTACTTCATTTTATGTATTTTGTATATATTTTATAGAAATCTACGTTATTTTATGTGTATTCGAATATATATTTTGAAACAAATTTACATTGTTTTATATGTATTTTGCATATCTATTTCAATACAAATTTTTGCCTACCTTATTGTATGTTCATTTTTATTTTAATACAAGTTAAATATCTTATGTATTTTGGTATCTATATTTTATGAAATACGTTATTTTATGGGTATTTTTGCATCTTTATTTTCATACAAATTTACATTATTTTATTAATATTCTGTGTATTTATTTTGATATGATTTTTACATTATACTATTTTTGTTCGGTATATATTTTTTATACATATTTACATTATTTAATGTGTATTTTGTATATATATATATATATATATATATATATATATATATATATATATATATATATATATATATATATATATATATATATATTTATATATATATATATATATATATATATATATATATTTGATACAAATTTACGTTATGTTAAGGGTATATGTTTATATATTTTCACTCAAATTTACATTATTTTATGTGTATTTTGTATATGTATTTCAATACAAATTTTCCTAGTTTTATGTGTATTTTGTATATTTATTTTGATAGAAATTTAAATTATTTTGGTGTATTTTGGTATATAGTTTTATACAAATTTTGGTTATTTTATGTGTATTTTGTATATCTATTTTCACACAAATACACATTCTTTTATTGAAATTTTGTTTATCTATTTTTACGCAAATTTACATAATTTAATGAGTATTTTGTATATATATTTTTATACGTATTTACATCATTTCATTTGTATTTTGTATATATATTTCTATAGAAATCTAAATTATTTTATGTGTATTCGTATATAGATTTTGAAACAAATTTACACTTTTATGTGTATGTTGCATATTTTTTCAATATATATTTACCTTATTGTATATGCATTTTGTATATTAATTTTAATACAAATTTAATTATTCTATGTGTATTTTCGTATATGTATTTTTATAAAAATATGCTTTATTTTATGGGTATTTTTCATCTTTATTTTCATACAAATTTACATTATTTTATTGATATTATGCTCATTCATTTTGATACGATTTGATTATATTCTATGTGTATTTTGTATATATTTTTCATACAAATCTACGTTATTTTATGTGTATTTGTTTATATATTTTGACACAAATTTACAATATTTTATGGGTATTTTGTATATATATTTCAAAAGAAATTTACCTAGTTTTATGTGTATTTTGTATATCTTTTTTCATACAAACTCAAATTATTTCTATATTTTTGTATATATTTTAATACAAATTTTAGTTATGTTGTGTGTATTTTGTAAATTTATTTTCATTCAAATATAAATTATTTTATTGGTATTTTGTTGATTTATATTGATACGAATTTACATTATTTTATATGTACTTTGTATATATATATTTTTATACGCATTTACATTATTTAATAATTATTTTGAATATATATTTTTATACTAATTTATGGTATTTTATGTGTATTTGTATATATATTTTCATATATATTTTCATTATTTTATGTGTATTTTGTATATATATTTCATTACAAATTTACCTTATTTTATGTTTATTTTGTGTGTGTATTTTGTATATTTATATTTATACAAATACACATTCTTTTATTGGTATTTTGTTAATTTATTTTGATTCGAATTTACAATATTTTATGTGTATTTTGTATACATTTTTTTATACGTATTTACTTAATTTTATGTATATTTTGTATATAAATATTTTTATAGAAATCTACGTTATTTGATATGTATTCGTATATATATTTTGAAACAAATTTACATTGTTTTATATGTATTTTTGCATATATCTTTCAGTACAAATCTACCTTATTGTATGTGCATTTTGTATATTTATTTCAATACAAATTGAAATATTTTATGTGTATTTTTGTATATATATTTTTATAAAAAATGCGCTATTTAAGGGAATTTTTCATCTTTATTTTAATACAAATTTACATTATTTTATTGATATTCTGTGTATTTATTTTAATACGATTTTACATTTTTCTATTTGTTTTTTGTATATATATATATATATATATATATATATATATATATATATATATATATATATATATATATATATATATATATATATATATATATATATATATATATATATTTTTATACACATTTACATTATTTAATTTGTATTTTGTATATATATTTTATACAAATTTACGTTATTTTAAGTGTATTTGTTTATGTATTTTTATTCAAATTTACATTATTTTATGTGTATTTTGTATATGTATCTCAATACAAATTTACCTAATTTTATGTGTATTTTGTATATTTATTTTCATACAAATTTAAATTATTTTTGTGTATTTTTGTATATAGTTTTATACAATTTTAAGTTATTTTATGTGTATTTTGTATATCTATTTTCATACTAATACATATTCTTTTATTGATATTTTGTTTTTTTTATTTTAACGCGAGTTTACATTATTTAATGTGTATTTTGTATATATATATTTTATACGTATTTACATCATTTCATGTGTATTTTGTATATATATTTCTATAGAAATCTACGTTATTTTATGTGTATTCGTATATATATTTTGAAACAAATTTACACTGTTTTATGTGGGTTTTGCATATTTTTTCAATACAAACTTACCTTATTGTATCTGCATTTTGTATATTAATTTTAATACAAATTTAATTATTCTATGTGTATTTTTGTATATGTATTTTTATAAAAATATGGTTTATTTTATGGTTATTTTTCATCTTTATTTTCATACAAATTTATATTATTTTATTGATATTCTGTGTATTTATTTTGATGCGATTTTACATTATCCTATGTGTTTGTATATATATTTTATACAAATGTACGTTATTTTATGTGTATTTGTTTTCATTTCATACAAATTTACATTATTTTATGAGTATTTTGTACATATATTTAAATACAAATTTAACTAATTATATGTGTATTTTGTAAATCTATTTTCATACAAATTGAAATTATTGTTGTTGTTTTTTTTTGTATATATTTTTATACAAATTTTCGTTATTTTATGTGTATTTTCTATATTTATTTTCCTACACATATACGTTCTTTCATCGGAATTTTGTGTATTTGTTTTGATATGAATTTACATTATTTTAGGTGTATTTGGTATATATATTTTTATACTTTTTTACATCATTTTATATGTATTTTGTACGTATATTTTCATAGAAATTTACTCTATTTTATGTGTATTCGTATATATATTTTGATACAAATTTACGTTATTTATGTGTATTTTGCATATCTATTTCAATACAAATTTACTTTATTGTATGTGCATTTTGAATATTTATTTTAATACAAATTAAATTATTTTATATGTATTTTTGTATATATATTTTATTATTATATGAGTTATTATATGGGTATTTTGTGCCTTTATTTTCATACAAATTTACATTATTTTATTGATATTCTGTTTATTTATTTTGATACGATTTAACCTTATTCTATGTGTATTTTGTATATATTTTTTTATACATATTTACATTATTTAATGTTTATTTTGTATATATATTATCCAAATTTACGTTATTTTATGTGTATTTGTTTATATATTTTTATATAAATTTACATTATTTTATGTGTATTTTGTTTCTGTATTTCAATAAAAATTTGCCTAATTTTATGTGTATTTTGCATATATATTTTCAAACATATTTAAATTATTTTTTGTGTATTTTTGTATATATTTTTATACAAATTTTAGTTATTTTATTTGTATTTTGTATATATATCTTCTTACAAATATACATTCTTTAACTGGAATTTAGTTTATTTATTTTGATACGAATTTACATTATTTTATTTGTATTTTGTATATATATTTTTCTACGTATTTAAATTATTTTATGTGTATTTTGTATATACAGTTTCACAAAAATTTACGTTATTTTATTGTGTGTATTCGTATATATTTTGATACATATTTTATACCAATTCATGTTATTTTATGTGTATTTGTATATCTATTTTCATACAAATATATATTATTCTATGTGTATTTTTACATATCATTCATTACAAATTTACCTTATTTTATGTTTATTTTGTATATTTATTTAATTCAATTTTAATTTTTTTTATGTATATTTGTATTTGTATTTAGGTTATTTTATGTGTATTTTCTATATATATTTTTATCCAAAACTACATTATTTTATTAGTATTTTCTTAATTTAATTCGATACGAATTTAGATTATTTCATAGGAATTTTGTATACATTTTTTTATACTCGTTTACATTATGTATTGTGTGTTTTGTTTATATTTTTTAATGCAAATTTATTTTATGTGCATTTTTGTACATATATTTTTTTAGAAATTGGCGTTATTTTATGTGTATTTTGTATATGTTTTCTCACGAAAATTTACTTTATTTTATTGGTATTTTGTTTATTTATTTTGATACGAATTATATGATTATATGTGTATTTTGTACATATTTTTTTATACGTATTTACATTATTTAATGTGTATATTGTTTATATAATTTATATAAAATTTACGTAATTATATGTGTATTTGTATAAAATATTTTGATACAAATTTACTTTATTTTATGTATTTTGTATATATATTTCAATTCAAATTAAGCTTATTTTGTGTGTATTTTGTATATCTATTTTCATACAAATTTAATTACTTCTGTGTATTTTTGTATATAGTTTTATATAAATTTACGTTATTTGATGTGCATTTTGTATATTTATATTTATACAAACACATTCTTTTATTGGTATTTTGCTTATTTATATTTATACGAATTTACATTATTTTATGTGTATTTTGTATACATTTTTTTATAAGTATTTACTTAATATTATGTGTATTTTGTAAATGTATTTTTATAGAAATCTACGTTTTTTTGTGTGTGTATTCGTATATATATTTTTAAACAAATTTACATTATTTTATATGTATTTTGCATATGTATTTCAATACAAATTTACCTTATCGTATGTGCATTTTGTATATTTATTTTAATACAAATTCAAATATCTTATGTGTATTTTGGTATCTATAATTTTATAAAAAATGCGTTATTTTATAGGTATTTTGCATCTTAATTTTCATAAAAATGTATATTATTTTATTAATATTCTGTGTATACATTTTGATAAGATTTTACATTATTCTATTTGTGTTTTGTATATATTTCTTTATATATATTTACATTCTTTAATGTGTATTTTGTATTTATATTTCATACAAATTTACGTTATTTTATGTGTATTTCTTTATATATTTTCATTCAAATATACATTATTTTATGTGTATTTTGTAAATGTATTTCACTACAAATTTCCTTATTTTTATGTGTATTTTGTATATTTCTTTTCATACAAATTTAAATTTTTGTGTATTTTTGTATATAGTTTTATACAAATTTAGGTTATTTTATGTACGCATTTACATTATTTAATGTGTGTTTGTATATATATATTTTTATGCAAATTTACTTTATATAATGTGCATTTTTGTACATATATTTTTTTAGAAATTTGCGTTATTTTATATGTATTTGTATCTCATACAAATTTACATTATTTTATTGCTATTTTGTTTATTTAGTTTGATACGAATTACATGATTATATGTGTATTTTGTCCTTTTTTTTATACGTATTTACATTACTTAATGTGTATTTTGTTTATATATTTTTAAACAAATTTACGTTATTATATGTATTTATATAAATATTTTGATAGAAATTTACATTATTTTATGTATTCTCTATATACATTTCAATTCAAATTTAGCTTATTTTATCTGTATTTTGTATATCTATTTTCATACGAATTTAATAACTTCTGTGTATTTTTGTATATAGTTTTATACATATTTACGTTATTTTATGTGTATTTTGTATATTTATATTTATATATATACATATTCTTTTATTGGTATTTTGTTAATTTATTTTGATACGAATTTACATTATTTTGTGTATTTTGTATACATTTTCTTATACGTATTTACTTCATTTTATGTGTATTTTGTATTCATTTTTTATACGTATTTACTTCATTTTATGTGTATTTTGTATATATTTTATAGAAATCTACGTTATTTTATGTGTATTCGTATATATATTTTGAAACAAATTTACATTGTTTTATATGTATTTTGCATATCTATTTCAATACAAATTTACCTTATTGTATGTGCATTTTTTATATTTATTTTAATACAAATTTTAATATTTTATGTGTATTTTGGTATATATATTTTTATAAAAAATGCGTTATTTTATGGGTATTTTGCATCTTTATTTTCATACAAATTTACATTATTTTATTAATATTCTGTGTATTTATTTTGATACGATTTTACATTATTCTATTTGTGTTTTGTATATATTTTTTATACATATTTACATTATTTAATGTGTATTTTGTATATATATTTGATACAAATTTACGTTATTTTAAGTGTATATGTTTATATATTTTCATTCAAATTTACATTATTTTATGTGTATTTTGTATATGTATTTCAATACAAATTTACCTAATTTTATGTGTTTTTTGTATATTTATTTTCATACAAATTTAAATTATTTTTGTGTATTTTTTATATAGTTTTATACAAATTTAGGTTATTTTATGTGTATTTTGTATATCTATTTTCATACAAATACACATTCTTTTATTGATATTTTGTTTATTTATTTTGAAGCGAATTTACATTATTTAATGTGCATTTTGTATATATATTTTATACGTATTTACATCATTTCATGTGTATTTTGTATATATATTTCTATAGAAATGTACGTTATTTTATGTGTATTCGTATATAGATTTTGAAACAAATTTACACTTTTATGTGTATTTTGCATATTTTTTCAATACAAATTTACCTTATTGTATATGCATTTTGTATATTAATTTTGATACAAATTTAATTATTCTGTGTATTTTTGTATATGAATGTTTATAAAAATATGATTTATTTTATGGGTATTTTGCATCTTTATTTTCATACAAATTTACATTATTTTATTGATATTCTGCTCATTCATTTTGATACGATTTGACATTATTCAATGTGTATTTTCTATATTTTTCAGACAAATTTACGTTATTTTATGAGTATTTGTTTATATATTTTGACACAAATTTACAATATTTTAAGGGTATTTTGTATATATATTTCAAAAGAAATTTACCTATTTTTATGTGTATTTTCTATATCTATTTTCATACAAACTAGAATTATTTTTATGTATTTTTGTATTTATTTTGATACAAATTTTAGTTATGTTATGTGTATTTTGTAAGCTTATTTTCATTAAAATATATATTATTTTATTGGTATTTTGTTGATTTATATTGATACGAATTTACATTATTTTATATGTACTTTGTATATATATTTTTATACGCATTTTCATTATTTAATATTTATTTTGAATATATATTTTTATACAAATTCATGGTATTTTATGTGTATTTGTATATATATTTTCATATAAATTTACATTATTTTATGTATATTTTGTACATATATTTCATTACAAATTTACATTATTTTATGTTTATTTTGTATGTGTATTTTGTATATTTATATTTATACAAATACACATTCTTTTATTGGTATTTTGTCTATTTATTTTGAATCGAATTTACATTATTTTATGTGTATTTTTTATACATTTTTTTATGCCTATTTACTTAATTTATATGTGTATTTTGTATATATATTTTTATAGAAATCTACGTTATTTTATGTGTATTCGTATATATATTTTGAAACAAATTTACATTGTTTTATATGTATTTTGCATATCGATTTTAATACAAATTTACCTTATTGTATGTGCATTTTGTATATTTATTTTAATACAAACTGAAATATTTTATGTGTATTTTGTTATATATATATTTATAAAAAATGCGTTATTTTATGGGTATTTTGCATCTTAATTTTCATACAAATTTACATTATTTTATTAATATTCTGTGTATTTATTTTTAAACGATTTTACATTATTGTATATGTGTTTTGTATATATTTTTTAATACATATTTATATTATTTAATGTTTATTTTGTATTTATATTTTATACAAATTTACATCATTTTAATTGTATTTGTTTATATATTTTCATTCAAATTTACATTATTTTAAGTGTATTTTGTATATGTATTTAAATAAATATTTACCTAATTTTATGTGTATTTTGTATATATATTTTCATACAAATTTGAATTATTTTTGTGTATTTATGTATATAGATTTATACAAATTTACGTTATTTTATGTGTATTTTGTATATCTATTTTCATACAAATACACATTCTTTTATTGATATTATGTTTATTTATTTTGAAGAGAATTTACATTATTAAATGTGTATTTTGTATATATATTTTTAAACGTATCTACATCATTTCAGGTGTATTTTGTACATATATTTCTATAGAAATATACGTTATTTTATGTGTATATATTATATACAAATTTACATTAATTTATTGGTATTTTGTTGATTTATTTTGATACGAATTACATGATTATATGTGTATTTTGTACATATTTTTTATACGTATTTACATTATTTAATGTGTATTTTGTTTATATATTTTTATACAAATCTACGTTATTATATATGTATTTGTATAAATATTTTGATACAAATTTACATTATTTTATGTATTTTGTATATATATTTCAATTCAAATTTAGCTTATTTTGTGTGTATTTTGTATATCTATTTTCATACAAATTTTATTACTTTTGTGTATTTTTGTATATAGTTTTATATAAATTTACGTTATTTTATGTGTATTTTGTATATTTATATTTATACAAATAACATTCTTTTATTGGAGTTTTGTTGATTTATTTTGATACGAATTTACCTTATTTTATGTGTATTTTGTATATATTTTTTTATATGAATTGCCTTCATTTTATGTGTATTTTGTATATATATTTTTATAGAAATCTACGTCATTTTATGTGTATTCGTATATATATTTTGAAACAAATTTATATTCTTTTATATGTATTTTGCATATCTATTTCAATACAAATTTACCTTATTGTATGTTCATTTTGTATATTTATTTTAATACAAATTCAAATATTTTATGTGTATTTTGGTAATATATCTTAATAAAAAAATGCGTTATTTTATGGGTATTTTGCATCTTAATTTTCATACAAATTTACATTATTTTATTAACATTCTGTGTATTTATTTTGATACGATTTTACATTATTCTATTTGTGTTTTTTATACATATTTACATTACTTAATGAGTATTTTTTATATATATTTTATAGAAATCTACGTTAATTTAAGTGTATTTGTTTATATATTTTCATTCAAATTTACATTATTTTATGTGTATTTTGTATATGTATTTCAATACAAATTTACCTAATTTTGTGTGTATTTTGTATATTTATTTTCATACAAATTTAAATTATTTTTGTGTATTTTTGTATATAGTTTTATACAAATTTACGTTATTTTATGTGTATTTTGTATATGTATTTTCTTACAAATACACATTATTTTATTGATATTTTCTTTATTTATTTTGACACGAATTTACTTTATTTAATGTGTATTTTGTATATATATTTTTATATGTATTTACATCATTTCATGTGTATTTTGTATATATATTTCTATAGAAATATACGTTATTTTATGTGTATTCGTATATATATTTTGAAGCAAATCTACATTACTTTATGCGTATTTTGTATATATATTTCATTACAAATTTGCCTTATTTTATGTTTATTTTATATCTATTTTCATTCAAATTCAAATTATTTTATATGTATATATTTATTTGTATTTACGTTCTTTTATGTGTATTTTCTATTTATATTTTCATTCAAAATTACATTATTTTATCGGTATTTTGTTCATTTATTTCGATACGAATTTAGATTATTTCATGTGTATTTTCTATACATATTTTTATACGCATTTACATTATTTAATATGTGTTTTGCATATATATTTTTTATACAATTTTACTTCATTTTGTGTACATTTGTGTTGTTGTTTTTATACAAATTTACATTATTTTAACTGTATTTTGTACTTTATTATTATAAATTTGCCTTATTTTATGTGTATTTCGTTTATTTAATTTCATACAAATTTAATGTATTTGATGTGCGTTTTTGTTCATATATTTTTATAGAAATTTGCGTTATTTTATGTGTATTTTGTATATATTTTTTCATATAAATTTACATTTTTTTATTATTATATTGTTTATGTATTTTGATACGAATTTACATTATTATATGTGTATTTTGTATATATTTTGTATACGTGTTTTCAGAATTTAATGTGTATTTTGTTTATATATTTTAAAACAAATTTACGTTATTTTATGCGTATTTTTTTAATTATTTTGATACAAATATACATTATTTTATGTCTTTTTTATATATATTTCATTACAAATTTAGTTTATTTTATATATATTTTGTATATCTATTTTCATACAAATTTAATTTACTTTTGTGTATTTTTGTATATAGTTTTATACAAATATACGTTATTTTATGTGTATTTTGTATATTTATTTTCATACAAATTCACATTCTTCTATTGGTATTTTATTTATTTATTTTGGTACAATTTACATTATTTTATGTGTATTTTGTATATATTTTTATACGTATTTACATTATTTAATGTGTATTTTGTTTATATATTTATGCAAATTTACGTTATTATATGTGTATTTGTATAAATATTTTGATACAAATTTGCATTATTTAATGTATTTTGTATATATATTTCAATTCAAATCTAGCTTGTTTTGTGTGTATTTTGTGTATCTATTTTCATATAAATTTTATTACTTTTGGGTATTTTTGTAAAGTTTTATATAAATTTACGTTATTTTATGTGTATTTTGAATATTTATATCCATACAAATACACATTCTTTTATTGGTATTTTGTTGATTTATTTTGATATGAATTTACTTTATTTTATGTGTATTTTGTATACATTTTTTATATGTATTTCCTTCATTTTATGTGTATTTTGTAGATATATTTTTATAGAAATCTACGTTATTTTATGTATATTCGTATATATATTTTGAAACAAATTTATATTGTTTTATATGTATTTTGCATATCTATTTCAATGTAAATCTACTTTATTGTATGTTCATTTTGTATATTTATTTTAATACAAATTCAAATATTTTATGTGTATTTTAGTAATATATTTTAATATGAGTTGTTTTATGTTTATTTTGCATCTTAATTTTCATACAAATTTACATTATTTTATTAATATCCTATGTATTTATTTTGATACGATTTTACATTATTCTATTTGTGTTTTGGATATATATTTTTTTACATATATTTACATTATTCAACGTGTATTTTGCATCTACATTTTCATACAAATTTACATTATTTGATTGATATTCTGTGTATTTATTTTGATACGATTTTACATTGTTTTATGTGTATTTTGTATATATTTTATTTTTCATATTTACATTATTTAATGTGCATTTTCTATATATTTATTTTTATACAAAAATACGTTACTTTATGTCTATTTGTTTATATATTTTCATACAAATTTACATTATTTTATATGTATTTTGTATATGTATTTCAATACAAATTTCCCTAATTTGATGTGGATTTTGTATATTTGTTTTTATACAAATTGAAATTATTTTTGTGTTTTTTTGTATGTATTTTAATACAAATTTTAGGTTTTTATATATTATTTTGTATATTGATTTTCCTACATATATACATTCTTGTATTGAAATTTAGTTTATTGAATCTGATACGAATTTACTTTATTTTAGGTGTATTTTGTACATATATTTTTTCACGTATTTACATCATTTTATGTGTATTTTTTATATATATTTTCATAGAAATTTACGTTATAATATGTTCTGTCGTATATATATTTTAATACAAATTTACATTATTTTATGTGTATTTTGCATATCTATTTCAATACAAATTTACCTTATTGTATGTGCATTTTGTACATTTTTTTATACAAATTTAATTATTTTATGTGTATTTTTGTATATATATTTTTATACAAATATACGTTATTTTATGGGTATTTTGCATCTTTATTTTCATAGAAATTTACATTATTTTATTGATATTCTGTTCATTTATTTTGATACAATTTTATATTATTCTATGTGTATTTTGTATCTATAATATAATGTAAATTTGTATCAAAAAATTTTAACAGATGCGCATAAAATAACGTAAATTTGTTTTAAAATATACAAGATACACATTAAATAATGTAAATATGTATAAAAAAATATATACAAAACACAAATAGAATAATGTAAAATCGTATCAAAATAAATACATAGAATATTAATAAAACATTGTAAATTTGTATGAAAATAAAGATGCAAAATACCCATTAAATAACGCATTTTTTATAAAAATATATATACCAAAATACACATAAAATATTTAAATTTGTATTACAATAAATATACAAAATGCACATACTATAAGGTAAATTTGTATTGAGATAGATATGCAAAATACATATAAAACAATGTAAATTTGTTTCAAAATATATATACGAATACACATAAAATAACGTAGATTTCTATAAAAATATATACAAAATACACATAAAATGAAGTAAATCCGTTTAAAATAATGTATACGAAATACACATAAAATAATGTAAAATCGTATGAAAATAAATAAACAAAATACCAATAAAAGAGTGTGTATTTGTATAAATATAAATATACAAAATACACATAAAATAACGTAAATTTGTATAAAACTATATACAAAAATACACAAAAGTAATTAAATTTGTATGAAAATAGATATACAAAATACAGATAAAATAAGCTAAATATACGAAAATACACATAAAATAATTGAATTTGTATTAAAATATATATACAAAATACACATATGATTAAGTAAAAACGTATAAAAAAGTATACAAAATACACATAAAATAATGTAAATTCGTATCAAAATAAATAAACAAAATACCAATACAAGAATGTGTATTTGTATAAATATAAATATACAAAATACACATTAAATAACGTGAATTTGTATAAAACTATACACAAAAATACACAAAAGTAATTAGATTTGTATGAAAATGGATATACAAAATACACATAAAATAAGCTAAACTTGAATTGAAATAAAATAATGTAAATTTGTATCAAAATATTTATAAAAATACACATATAATAAAGTGGATTTGTATAAAAATATATAAACAAAATACTCATTAAATAATGTAAATACGTATAAAAAAATTGTACAAAATACACATATAATAATGTAGTCCGTATCAAAATAAATAAACACAATACCAATAAAATAATGTAAATTTGTATGAGAAAACATATACAAAATACACCAAAATAATGCAAATTTCTATAAAAATATATACAAAATGCACATTAAATAAAGTAAATTTGCATAAAATATATACACAAAACACACATTAAATAATCTACATGTAAATAAATACACAGAATATCAATGAAATAATGTAAATTTTATAAGAATAAAGATGCAAAATTCTATAAAATATCGCTTTTTATAATAATATATACCAAAATACACATAAAATATTTAAATTTGCATTGAAATAAATATACAAAATGCACATCCAGTAAGGAAAATCTGTATTGAAATAGATATTCAAAATACATATAAAACAATGTAAATTTTTTTCAATATATATATACGAATATAAATAAAATGAAGTAAATACGTATAAGAAAATGTATACAAAATACACATAAAATAAGTAAATTCTAATCAAAATAAATACACAAAATACCAATAAAGAATGTGTATTTGTATAAATATACAAAATACACATAAAATAACGTAAATTTCTATAAAACTATATACAAAATACACAAAAGTAATTAAATTTGTATGAAAATAGATATACAAAATAAACATAAAATAAGCTAAATTGAGTTGAGTTGAAATATACAGAATACATAAAATAATGTAAATTTGTATCAAAATATATATACAAATACACATAATAACGTAATTTTTTAAAAATATATAAGCAAAATTCTCATGAAATACTTTAAATACGTATAAAATATGTACAAAATACACATATAATAATGTAATTCGTATCAAAATATAAACAAAATACCAATAAATTAATGTAAATTTGTATGAGAAACTATATACAAAATACATATAAAATAACGCAAATTTCTAAAAATAAATGTACAAAATGCACGTAAAATAAAGTAAATTTGCATAAAATATATATACAAAGCACATTAAATAATGTAAATACGTATAAAAATGTATACAAAATACCTATGAAATAATCTGAATTAGTATCAATTAAATTAACAAAATACCAATAAAATAATGTAATTATGAATAATATATATGAAAATACACATAAGATAACCTAAACACAAATACAAAAATACATAAAATAATTTAAAATTGAATGAAATAAATATACAAAATAAACATAAAATAAGTTAAATTTGTAATGAAATATATGTACAAAATACACATAAAATAATGTAAATTTGTATGAAAATATAAATCCAAATACACATAAAATAACATGAATTTGTTTAAAATTTGTATCAAAATATATATGAATACACACAATTAAATAACGTAAATTTTTAAGAAAATATATATACAAAATAAACATGAAAAAATGTAAATACGTAGAAAAATATATATACAAAATACTCATAAAATAATATAAATTCGGATCAAAATATATCAACAAAATTCCAATAAAAGAATGTATATTTGTAGAAAATATATTAACAAAATACAAATAAAATAACTAAAATTTGTATAAAAATATATACAAAAATACACAAAAATAGTTTAAATTTGTTTGAAAATAGATATGCAAAATACAAATAAACTTAGGCAAATTTGTATTGAAATACATATACAAACACTTATAAAATAATGTAAATTTGTATGAAAATATATAAACAAATACTGTTAAATAACGTAAATTTGGATAAATTATATATACAAAATATACATTAAACATTTTATATATGTATAAAAATATATATACAAAATACTCATAAAATAATGTTAAATCGTATCAAATTAAATAAACAGAATATCAATAAGATAATGTAAATTTGTATGAAAATAAAGATGCAAAATACCCATATAATAACGCATATTTGTATAAAAATATATATACAAAAATACATATATAATAGTTAAATTTGTATTAAAATATATATACAAAATGCACACAATAAATATTTTGTGTATTTTGTATATCCATTTTCATACAAATCTAATTACTTTTGTGTATTTTTGTGTATAGTTTTATACAAATTCACGTTATTTAATGTGTATTTTGTATATTTATATTTATACAAATACACATTCTTGTATTGGTATTTTGTTTATTTATTTTGATACGAATTTACATTATTTTATGTGTATATTGTATACTTTTTTATACGTTTTTACTTAATTATATGCGTATTTTGCATATATATTTTAATACAAATTCAATTATTTTATGTGTATTTTCGTATATATATTTTTGTAAAAAAATGCGTTAATTTATGGGTATTTTGTATTTTAATTTTCATACAAATTTGCATTATTTTATTAATTTTCTGTGTATTTATTTTGATACGATTTTACATTATTCTATTTGTGTTTTGTATATATATTTTGATATTTATTTACAGTATTTAATGAGTAATTTGTATATATATTTTATACAAACTTACATTATTTTAAGTGTATTTGTTTATATATTTTCATTCAAATTTACATTATTTTAAGTGCATATTGTATATGTATTTAAATACATATACAATGTGTATTTTGTATATTTATTTGCATACAAATTTTAATTATTTTTTGTGTATTTTTGTATATAGTTTTATACAAATTTAGGTTATTTCATGTGTATTTTGTATGTCTATTTTCATACAAACACACATTCTTTTATTGATATTTTGTTTATTTATTTTGACGCGAATTTACATCATTTAATGTGTATTTTGTATATATTTTTATACGTATTTACATCATTTCATGTGTATTTTGTAAATATATTTCTATAGAAATCTACGTTATTTTATGAGTATTCGTATATATATTTTGAAATAAATTTACACTGTTTTATGTGTATTTTGCATATTTTTTCAACACAAATTTACCTTATTGTATGTGCATTTTGTATATTAATTTTAATACAAATTTAATTATTCTATGTGTATTTTTGTATATGTATTTTTATTAAAATATGCTTCATTTTATGGGTGTTTTACTTCTTTATTTTCATACAAATTTACAATGTTTTATTAATATTCTGTGTATTTATTTTGATACGATTTTACATTTTTTTATACATATTTACATTATTTAATGTGTATCTTGTATATTTTAAAACAAATTTACGTTATTTTATGCGATTTTACATTATTCTATTTGTTTTTTGTATATATTTTTTTATACATATTTACATTATTTAATGTGTATCTTGTATATATATTTTATACAAATTTACGTTATTTTAAATGTATTTGTTTATATATTTTCATTCAAATTTACATTATTTTATGTGTATTTTGTATATGTATTTCAATACAAATTTACCAAATTTTATGTATATTTTGTATATTTCTTTTCATACAAATTTAAATTATTTTTGTGTATTTTTGTATTTAGTTTTATACAAATTTATGTTATTTTATGTACGCATTTACATTCTTTAATGTGTGTTTTGTATATATATTTTTATGCAAATTTACTTTATTTTATGTGCATTTTTGTACATATATTTTTATCGAGATTTGCGTTATTTTATGTGTATTTGTATATGTTTTCTCATACAAATTTACATTATTTTATTGCTATTTTGTTTATTTATTTTGATACGAATTACATGATTATATATGTATTTTGTACATATTTTTATACGTATTTACATTACTTAATATGTATTTTGTTTATATATTTTTAAACAAATCTACGTTATTATATGTATTTGTATAAATATTTTGATACAAATTTACATTATTTTATGTATTTTGTATATACATTTCAATTCAAACTTAGCTTATTTTATCTGTATTTTGTATATCTATTTTCAAACAAATTTAATTACTTCTGTCTATTTTTGTATATAGTTTTAAACAAATTTACGTTATTTTATGTGTATTTTGTATATTTATATTTATACAAATACACATTCTTTTATTGGTATTTTGTTTATTTATTTTGATACGATTTTACATTATTTTATGTGTATTTTGTATACATTTTATTCTACGTATTTACTTCACTTTATGCTTATTTTGTATATATTTTTATAGAAATCTACGTTATTTTATGTGTATTCGAATATATATTTTGAAACAAATTTACATTGTTTTATATGTATTTTGCATATCTATTTCAATACAAACCTACCTTATTGTATGTTCATTTTTTATATTTTATGGGTATTTTGCATCTTTATTTTCATACAAATTTACATTATTTTATTAATATTCTGTGTATTTATTTTGATATGATTTTACATTATACTATTTTTTTCGGTATATATATTTTTATACATATTTACATTATTTAATGTATATATATATATATATATATATATATATATATATATATATATATATATATATATATATATATATATATATATATATATATATATATATATATATATATATATATATATATATATATATATCTATATATACAAATTTACGTTATGTTAAAGGTATATGTTTATATATTTTCATTCAAATTTACATTATTTTATGTGTATTTTGTATATGTATTTCAATACAAATTTTCCTAATTTTATGTGTATTTTGTATATTTATTTTGATAGAAATTTAAATTATTTTGGTGTATTTTGGTATATAGTTTTATACAAATTTTGGTTATTTTATGTGTATTTTGTATATCTATTTTTCATACAAATACACATTCTTTTATTGAAATTTTGTTTATTTATTTGACGCGAATTTACATTATTTAATGTGTATTTTGTATATATATTTTTATACGTATTTACATCATTTCATTTGTATTTTGTATATATATTTCTATAGAAATCTAAATTATTTTATGTGTATTCGTATATAGATTTTGAAACAAATTTACACTTTTATGTGTATGTTGCATATTTTTTCAATACATATTTAACTTAATGTATATGCATTTTGTATATTAATTTTAATACAAATTTAATTATTCTATATGTATTTTCGTATATGTATTTTTAAAAAATTTGCTTTATTTTATGGGTATTTTGTATCTTTATTTTCATACAAATTTACATTATTTTATTGATATTATGCTTATTCATTTTGATACGATTTGATTATATTCTTTGTGTATTTTGTATATATTTTTCATACAAATCTACGTTATTTTATGTGTATTTGTTTATATATTTTGACACAAATTTACAATATTTTATGGGTATTTTGTATATATATTTCAAAAGAAATTTACCTAGTTTTATGTTTATTTTGTATATCTTTTTTCATTCAAACTCATATTATTTCTATATATTTTTGTATATATTTTAATACAAATTTTAGTTATGTTGTGTGTATTTTGTAAATTTATTTTCATTCAAATATAAATTATTTTATTGGTATTTTGTTGATTTATATTGATACGAATTTACATTATTTTATATGTACTTTGTATATATATATTTTTATACGCATTTACATTATTTAATAATTATTTTGAATATATATTTTTATACTAATTTATGGTATTTTATGTGTATTTGTATATATATTTTCATATATATTTTCATTATTTTATGTGTATTTTGTATATATATTTCATTACAAATTTACCTTATTTTATGTTTATTTTGTGTGTGTATTTTGTATATTTATATTTATACAAATACACATTCTTTATTGGTATTTTGTTAATTTACTTTGATTCGAATTTACATTATTTTATGTGTATTTTGTATACATTTTTTATACGTATTTACTTAATTTTATGTATATTTTGTATATAAATATTTTTATAGAAATCTACGTTATTTGATATGTATTCGTATATATATTTTGAAACAAATTTACATTGTTTTATATGTATTTTTGCATATATCTTTAAATAAAAATTTAAATTATTTTATTTTAATTTTTTATATTTATTTAAATAAAAATTTAAATATTTTATTTTTATTTTTTTATATATATTTTATAAAAATGCGCTATTTAAGGAAATTTTTCATCTTTATTTTAATACAAATTTACATTATTTTATTGATATTCTGTGTATTTATTTTAATACGATTTTACATTTTTCCATTATATATATTTTTATACACATTTACATTATTTAATTTTTATTTTGTATATATATTTTATACAAATTTACGTTATTTTAAGTGTATTTGTTTATGTATTTTTATTCAAATTTACATTATTTTATGTGTATTTTTTATATGTATCTCAATACAAATTTACCTAATTTTATGTGTATTTTGTATATTTATTTTCATACAAATTTAAAATATTTTTGTGTATTTTTGTATATAGTTTTATACAATTTTAAGTTATTTTATGTGTATTTTGTATATCTATTTTCATACTAATACATATTCTTTTATTGATATTTTGTTTTTTTATTTTAACGCGAATTTACATTATTTAATGTGTATTTTGTATATATATATTTTATACGTATTTACATCATTTCATGTGTATTTTGTATATATATTTCTATAGAAATCTACGTTATTTTATGTGTATTCGTATATATATTTTGAAACAAATTTAAACTGTTTTATGTGGGTTTTGCATATTTTTTCAATACAAACTTACCTTATTGTATCTGCATTTTGTATATTAATTTTAATACAAATTTAATTATTCTATGTGTATTTTTGTACATGTATTTTTATAAAAATATGGTTTATTTTATGGTTATTTTCATCTTTATTTTCATACAAATTTATATTATTTTATTGATATTCTGTGTATTTATTTTGATGCGATTTTACATTATCCTATGTGTTTGTATATATATTTTATACAAATGTACGTTATTTTATGTGTATTTGTTTTCATTTCATACAAATTTACATTATTTTATGAGTATTTTGTACATATATTTAAATACAAATTTAACTAATTATATGTGTATTTTGTACATCTATTTTCATACAAATTGAAATTATTTTTTTTTTGTATATATTTTTATACAAATTTTCGTTATTTTATGTGTATTTTCTATATTTATTTTCCTACAAATATACTTTCTTTTAGTAGAATTTTTTTTATTTTTTTTTATATTAATTTAAATTATTTTATTTTTATTTGTTATATATATATTTTTATACTTCTTTACATAATTTTATTTGTATTTTGTATTTATTTTTATATATAAATTTACTCTATTTTATGTGTATTCGTATATATATTTTGATACAAATTTACGTTATTTATGTGTATTTTGCATATCTATTTCAATACAAATTTACTTTATTGTATGTGCATTTTGAATATTTATTTTAATACAAATTAAATTATTTTATATGTATTTTTGTATATATATTTTTATGCAAATATGAGTTATTATATGGGTATTTTGTGCCTTTATTTTCATACAAATTTACATTATTTTATTGATATTCTGTTTATTTATTTTGATACGATTTAACCTTATTCTATGTGTATTTTGTATATATTTTTTTATACATATTTACATTATTTAATGTTTATTTTGTATATATATTATCCAAATTTACGTTATTTTTTGTGTATTTGTTTATATATTTTTATATAAATTTACATTATTTTATGTGTATTTTGTTTTTGTATTTCAATAAAAATTTGCCTAATTTTATGTGTATTTTGCATATATATTTTCAAACAAATTTAAATTATTTTTTGTGTATTTTTGTATATATTTTTATACAAATTTTAGTTATTTTATTTGTATCTCAATACAAATTTACCTAATTTTATGTGTATTTTGTATATATATTTTCATACAAATTTAAATTATTTTTGTGTATTTTTGTATATAGTTTTATACAATTTTAAGTTATTTTATGTGTATTTTGTATATCTATTTTCATACTAATACATATTCTTTTATTGATATTTTGTTTTTTTATTTTAACGCGAATTTACATTATTTAATGTGTATTTTGTATATATATATATATATATATATATATATATATATATATATATATATATATATATATATATATATATATATATATATATATATATATAAATATATATATATATATATATTTATATATATTTATATATAAATCTACGTTATTTTATGTGTATTCGTATATATATTTTGAAACAAATTTAAACTGTTTTATGTGGGTTTTGCATATTTTTTCAATACAAACTTACCTTATTGTATCTGCATTTTGTATATTAATTTTAATACAAATTTAATTATTCTATGTGTATTTTTGTATATGTATTTTTATAAAAATATGGTTTATTTTATGGTTATTTTTCATCTTTATTTTCATACAAATTTATATTATTTTATTGATATTCTGTGTATTTATTTTGATGCGATTTTACATTATCCTATGTGTTTGTATATATATTTTATACAAATGTACGTTATTTTATGTGTATTTGTTTTCATTTCATACAAATTTACATTATTTTATGAGTATTTTGTACATATATTTAAATACAAATTTAACTAATTATATGTGTATTTTGTAAATCTATTTTTATACAAATTGAAACTATTTTGAGTATTTTTGTATATATTTTTATACAAATTTTCGTTATTTTATGTGTATTTTCTATATTTATTTTCCTACAAATACATTCTTTCATCGGAATTTTGTGTATTTGTTTTGATATGAATTTACATTATTTTATGTGTATTTGGTATATATATTTTATACTTTTTACATCATTTTATATGTATTTTGTATATATATTTTCATAGAAATTTACTCTATTTTATGTGTATTCGTATATATATTTTGATACAAATTTACGTTATTTATGTGTATTTTGCATATCTATTTCAATACAAATTTACTTTATTGTATGTGCATTTTGAATATTTATTTTAATACAAATTAAATTATTTTATATGTATTTTTGTATATATATTTTTATGCAAATATGAGTTATTATATGGGTATTTTGTGCCTTTATTTTCATACAAATTTACATTATTTTATTGATATTCTGTTTATTTATTTTGATACGATTTAACCTTATTCTATGTGTATTTTGTATATATTTTTTTATACATATTTACATTATTTAATGTTTATTTTGTATATATATTATCCAAATTTACGTTATTTTATGTGTATTTGTTTATATATTTTTATATAAATTTACATTATTTTATGTGTATTTTGTTTTTGTATTTCAATAAAAATTTGCCTAATTTTATGTGTATTTTGCATATATATTTTCAAACAAATTTAAATTATTTTTTGTGTATTTTTGTATATATTTTTATACAAATTTTAGTTATTTTATTTGTATTTTGTATATATATCTTCCTACAAATATACATTCTTTAACTGGAATTTAGTTTATTTATTTTGATACGAATTTACATTATTTTATTTGTATTATATATATATTTTTCTACGTATTTAAATTATTTTATGTGTATTTTGTATATACAGTTTCACAAAAATTTACGTTATTTTATTGTGTGTATTCGTATATATTTTGATACATATTTTATAATAATTCATGTTATTTTATGTGTATTTGTATATCTATTTTCATACAAATATATATTATTCTATGTGTATTTTTACATATCATTCATTACAAATTTACCTTATTATATGTTTATTTTGTATATTTATTTAATTCAATTTTTTTTTTATGTATATTTGTATTTGTATTTAGGTTATCTTATGCGTATTTTCTATATATATTTTTATCCAAAACTACATTATTTTATTAGTATTTTCTTAATTTTATTAAATATGAATTTAGAATTATTTCATAAATTTTGTATACATTTTTTTATACTCGTTTACATTATGTATTGTGTGTTTTGTTTATATTTTTAATGCAAATTTATTTTATGTGCATTTTGTACATATATTTTTTAGAAATTATGTGTATTTTGTATATGTTTTCTCATGAAAATTTACTTTATTTTATTGGTATTTTGTTTATTTATTTTGATACGAATTACATGATTATATATGTATTTTGTACATATTTTTTTAAACGTATTTTCATTATTTAATGTGTATTTTGTTTATATAATTTATATAAAATTTACGTAATTATATGTGTATTTTATGTATTTTGTGTATATATTTCAATTCAAATTAAGCTTATTTTGTGTGTATTTTGTATTTCTATTTTTATACAAATTTAATTACTTCTGTGTATTTTTGTATATAGTTTTATATAAATTTACGTTATTTTATGTGCATTTTGTATATTTATATTTATACAAACACATTCTTTTATTGGTATTTTGCTTAATTATATTTATACGAATTTACATTATTTTATGTGTATTTTGTATACATTTTTTTTATACGTGTTTACTTAATATTATGTGTATTTTGTAAATGTATTTTTATAGAAATCTACGTGTTTTTGTTTGTGTATTCGTATATATATTATTAAAAAAATTTACATTATTTTATATGAATTTTGCATATGTATTTCAATACAAATTTACCTTATTGTATGTGCATTTTGTATATTTATTTTAATACAAATTCAAATATCTTATGTGTATTTTGGTATCTATAATTTTATAAAAAATGCGTTATTTTATAGGTATTTTGCATCTTAATTTTCATAAAAATGTATATTATTTTATTAATATTCTGTGTATACATTTTCATACGATTTTACATTATTCTATTTGTGTTTTGTATATATTTCTTTATATATATTTACATTCTTTAATGTGTATTTTGTATTTATATTTCATACAAATTTACGTTATTTTATGTGTATTTCTTTATATATTTTCATTCAAATATACATTATTTTATGTATTTTGTAAATGTATTTCACTACAAATTTCCTTATTTTATGTGTATTTTGTATATATATTTTTCAATACAAATTTACATTATTGTATGTGCATTTTGTATATATATTTTATACAAATTTAATTATTCTATGTATTTTGTATATGTATTTTTATAAATATGCTTCATTTTATGGGTTTTACTTCTATATTTTCATACAAATTTACAATGTTTTATTAATATTCTGTGTATTTATTTTGATACGATTTTACATTTTTTATACATATTTACATTATTTAATGTATCTTGTATATTTTAAAACAAATTTACGTTATTTTATGCGATTTTACATTATTCTATTTGTTTTTGTATATATTTTTTTATACATATTTACATTATTTAATGTGTATCTTGCATATATATTTTATACAAATTTACGTTATTTTAAATGTATTTGTTTATATATTTTCATTCAAATTTACATTATTTTATGTGTATTTTGTATATGTATTTCAATACAAATTTACCAAATTTTATGTATATTTTGTTTATTTATTTTCATAAAAATTTAAATTAATTTTGTTGTTTTTTTTATTTAGTTTTATTCAAATTTATGTTATTTATGTGTATTTTGTATATTTATTTTTATACAAATTTACTTTATTTTATGTATTTTATATATTTTTATACAAATTCACGTTATTTGATGTGTATTTGCTTAAATATTTTGATACAAATTTACATTATTTTATGTATTTTGTATATATATTTCAATACAAATTCAAATGATTTTTTGTGTATTTTGATATATAGTTTTGTACAAATTTACCTTATTTTATGTGTATTTTGTATATTTATTTTCATACAAATACACATTCTTTTAATGAAATTTTGTTTATTTATTTTGATACGAATTTACATTATTTTATGTATATTTTGTATATATTTTTTATACGTATTTACTTCATTTATGTGTATTTTATATATATATTTTTATAGAAATCTACGTTATTTTATGTGTATTCGTATATATATTTTGAAACAAATTTACATTGTTTTATGTGTATTTTGCATATCTATTTCAATACAAATTTACCTTATTGTATGTGCATTTTGTATATTTATTTTAATACAAATTTAATTATTTTATGTGTATTTTTGTATATATATTTTATACAAATTTACATTATTTATGTATATTTATATATTTATTTTCATACAAATTTACATTATTTTATTATATATTATGTATTTATATATATATATTTATATATATATATATATATTTTGTATATATATATTTATATATATATATTTATGTATATATATATATATATAATATATACAAATTTACGTTATTTTATGTGTATTTGTTTAAATATTATCATACAAATTTATCATATTTTATGTGTATTTTGTATATGTATTTCAATACAAATTTTTCAAATTTTATGTGTATTTTGTACATCTTTTTTTCAAAAAAAATTATATATTTTTTGTGTACTTTTGTATATATTTTTATACAAATCTTAGTTATTTTATGTGTATTTGGTATATCTATTTTCTTACAACTATAAATTCTTTTATTGGAATTTTGTTCATTTATTTTTATACGAATTTACATTATTTTATATGTACTTTGTATATATATATATATTTTTATACGCATTTACATTATTTAATAATTATTTTGAATATATATTTTTATACTAATTTATGGTATTTTATGTGTATTTGTATATATATTTTCATATAGATATTCATTATTTTATGTGTATTTTGTATATATTTCATTACAAATTTACCTTATTTTATGTTTATTTTGTGTGTATATTTATATTTATACAAATACACATTCTTTTATTGGTATTTTGTTAATTTATTTTGATTCGAATTTACATTATTTTATGTGTATTTTGTATACATTTTTTTATACGTATTTACTTAATTTTATGTATATTTTGTATATAAATATTTTTATAGAAATCTACGTTATTTGATATGTATTCGTATATATATTTTGAAACAAATTTACATTGTTTTATATGTATTTTTGCATATCTCTTTCAGTACAAATCTACCTTATTGTATGTGCATTTTGTATATTTATTTCAATACAAATTGAAATATTTTATGTGTATTTTTATATATATATATATTTTTATAAAAAAAATGCGCTATTTAAGGGAATTTTTCATCTTTATTTTAATACAAATTTACATTATTTTATTGATATTCTGTGTATTTATTTTAATACGATTTTACATTTTTCCATTATATATATTTTTATACACATTTACATTATTTAATTTGTATTTTGTATATATATTTTATACAAATTTACGTTATTTTAAGTGTATTTGTTTATGTATTTTTATTCAAATTTACATTATTTTATGTGTATTTTGTATATGTATCTCAATACAAATTTACCTAATTTTATGTGTATTTTGTATATTTATTTTCATACAAATTTAAATTATTTTTGTGTATTTTTGTATATAGTTTTATACAATTTTAAGTTATTTTATGTGTATTTTGTATATCTATTTTCATACTAATACATATTCTTTTATTGATATTTTTTTTTTAATTTTAACGCGAATTTACATTATTTAATGTGTATTTTGTATATATATATTTTATACGTATTTACATCATTTCATGTGTATTTTGTATATATATTTCTATAGAAATCTACGTTATTTTATGTGTATTCGTATATATATTTTGAAACAAATTTACACTGTTTTATGTGGTTTTGCATATTTTTTCAATACAAACTTACCTTATTGTATCTGCATTTTGTATATTAATTTTAATACAAATTTAATTATTCTATGTGTATTTTTGTATATGTATTTTTATAAAAATATGGTTTATTTTATGGTTATTTTTCATCTTTATTTTCATACAAATTTATATTATTTTATTGATATTCTGTGTATTTTTTTTGATGCGATTTTACATTATCCTATGTGTTTGTATATATATTTTATACAAATGTACGTTATTTTATGTGTATTTGTTTTCATTTCATACAAATTTACATTATTTTATGTGTATTTTCTACAAATATTTAAATACAAATTTAACTAATTATATGTATATGTATTTTCATACAAATTGAAATTATTTTTGTGTGTTTTTCTATATATTTTTATACAAATTTTCGTTATTTTATGTGTATTTTCTATATTTATTTTCCTACATCGGAATCATCGGAATTTTGTGTATTTGTTTTGATATGAATTTACATTATTTTAGGTGTATTTGGTATATATATTTTTATACTTTTTTACATCATTTTATATGTATTTTGTACGTATATTTTCATAGAAATTTACTCTATTTTATGTGTATTCGTATATATATTTTGATACAAATTTACGTTATTTATGTGTATTTTGCATATCTATTTCAATACAAATTTACTTTATTGTATGTGCATTTTGAATATTTATTTTAATACAAATTAAATTATTTTATATGTATTTTTGTATATATATTTTTATGCAAATATGAGTTATTATATGGGTATTTTGTGCCTTTATTTTCATACAAATTTACATTATTTTATTGATATTCTGTTTATTTATTTTGATACGATTTAACCTTATTCTATGTGTATTTTGTATATATTTTTTTATACATATTTACATTATTTAATGTTTATTTTGTATATATATTATCCAAATTTACGTTATTTTATGTGTATTTGTTTATATATTTTTATATAAATTTACATTATTTTATGTGTATTTTTTTTTGTATTTCAATAAAAATTTGCCTAATTTTATGTGTATTTTGCATATATATTTTCAAACAAATTTAAATTATTTTTTGTGTATTTTTGTATATATTTTTATACAAATTTTAGTTATTTTATTTGTATTTTGTATATATATCTTCCTACAAATATACATTCTTTAACTGGAATTTAGTTTATTTATTTTGATACGAATTTACATTATTTTATTTGTATTTTGTATATATATTTTTCTACGTATTTAAATTATTTTATGTGTATTTTGTATATACAGTTTCACAAAAATTTACGTTATTTTATTGTGTGTATTCGTATATATTTTGATACATATTTTATACCAATTCATGTTATTTTATGTGTATTTGTATATCTATTTTCATACAAATATATATTATTCTATGTGTATTTTTACATATCATTCATTACAAATTTACCTTATTTTATGTTTATTTTGTATATTTATTTAATTCAATTTTAATTTTTTTTATGTATATTTGTATTTGTATTTAGGTTATTTTATGTGTATTTTCTATATATATTTTTATCCAAAACTACATTATTTTATTAGTATTTTCTTAATTTAATTCGATACGAATTTAGATTATTTCATAGGAATTTTGTATACATTTTTTTATACTCGTTTACATTATGTATTGTGTGTTTTGTTTATATTTTTTAATGCAAATTTATTTTATGTGCATTTTTGTACATATATTTTTTTAGAAATTGGCGTTATTTTATGTGTATTTTGTATATGTTTTCTCATGAAAATTTACTTTATTTTATTGGTATTTTGTTTATTTATTTTGATACGAATTATATGATTATATGTGTATTTTGTACATATTTTTTTATACGTATTTACATTATTTAATGTGTATATTGTTTATATAATTTATATAAAATTTACGTAATTATATGTGTATTTGTATGAAATATTTTGATACAAATTTACTTTATTTTATGTATTTTGTATATATATTTCAATTCAAATTAAGCTTATTTTGTGTGTATTTTGTATATCTATTTTCATACAAATTTAATTACTTCTGTGTATTTTTGTATATAGTTTTATATAAATTTACGTTATTTGATGTGCATTTTGTATATTTATATTTATACAAACACATTCTTTTATTGGTATTTTGCTTATTTATATTTATACGAATTTACATTATTTTATGTGTATTTTGTATACATTTTTTTATACGTATTTACTTAATATTATGTGTATTTTGTAAATGTATTTTTATAGAAATCTACGTTTTTTTTGTGTGTATTCGTATATATATTTTTAAACAAATTTACATTATTTTATATGTATTTTGCATATGTATTTCAATACAAATTTACCTTATTGTATGTGTATTTGTATATTTATTTTAATACAAATTCAAATATCTTATGTGTATTTTGGTATCTATAATTTTATAAAAAATGCGTTATTTTATAGGTATTTTGCATCTTAATTTTCATAAAAATGTATATTATTTTATTAATATTCTGTGTATACATTTTGATACGATTTTACATTATTCTATTTGTGTTTTGTATATATTTCTTTATATATATTTACATTCTTTAATGTGTATTTTGTATTTATATTTCATACAAATTTACGTTATTTTATGTGTATTTCTTTATATATTTTCATTCAAATATACATTATTTTATGTGTATTTTGTAAATGTATTTCACTACAAATTTCCTTATTTTTATGTGTATTTTGTATATTTCTTTTCATACAAATTTAAATTTTTGTGTATTTTTGTATATAGTTTTATACAAATTTAGGTTATTTTATGTACGCATTTACATTATTTAATGTGTGTTTGTATATATATATTTTTATGCAAATTTACTTTATATAATGTGCATTTTTGTACATATATTTTTTTAGAAATTTGCGTTATTTTATATGTATTTGTATATCTTTTCTCATACAAATTTACATTATTTTATTGCTATTTTGTTTATTTAGTTTGATACGAATTACATGATTATATGTGTATTTTGTCCTTTTTTTTATACGTATTTACATTACTTAATGTGTATTTTGTTTATATATTTTTAAACAAATTTACGTTATTATATGTATTTATATAAATATTTTGATAGAAATTTACATTATTTTATGTATTCTCTATATACATTTCAATTCAAATTTAGCTTATTTTATCTGTATTTTGTATATCTATTTTCATACGAATTTAATAACTTCTGTGTATTTTTGTATATAGTTTTATACATATTTACGTTATTTTATGTGTATTTTGTATATTTATATTTATATATATACATATTCTTTTATTAGTATTTTGTTAATTTACTTTGATCCGAATTTACATTATTTTGTGTATTTTGTATACATTTTCTTATACGTATTTAATTCATTTTATGTGTATTTTGTATTCATTTTTTTATACGTATTTACTTCATTTTATGTGTATTTTGTATATATTTTTATAGAAATCTACGTTATTTTATGTGTATTCGTATATATATTTTGAAACAAATTTACATTGTTTTATATGTATTTTGCATATCTATTTCAATACAAATTTACCTTATTGTATGTGCATTTTTTATATTTATTTTAATACAAATTTTAATATTTTATGTGTATTTTGGTATATATATTTTTATAAAAAATGCGTTATTTTATGGGTATTTTGCATCTTTATTTTCATACAAATTTACATTATTTTATTAATATTCTGTGTATTTATTTTGATACGATTTTACATTATTCTATTTGTGTTTTGTATATATTTTTTTATACATATTTACATTATTTAATGTGTATTTTGTATATATATTTGCTACAAATTTACGTTATTTTAAGTGTATGTTTATATATTTTCATTCAAATTTACATTATTTTATGTGTATTTTGTATATGTATTTCAATACAAATTTACCTAATTTTATGTGTTGATTGTATATTTATTTTCATACAAATTTAAATTATTTTTGTGTATTTTTTATATAGTTTTATACAAATTTAGGTTATTTTATGTGTATTTTGTATATCTATTTTCATACAAATACACATTCTTTTATTGATATTTTGTTTATTTATTTTGAAGCGAATTTACATTATTTAATGTGCATTTTGTATATATATTTTTATACGTATTTACATCATTTCATGTGTATTTTGTATATATATTTCTATAGAAATGTACGTGTGTATTCGTATATAGATTTTGAAACAAATTTACACTTTTATGTGTATTTTGCATATTTTTTCAATACAAATTTACCTTATTGTATATGCATTTTGTATATTAATTTTAATACAAATTTAATTATTCTATGTGTATTTTTGTATATGAATGTTTATAAAAATATGATTTATTTTATGGGTATTTTGCATCTTTATTTTCATACAAATTTACATTATTTTATTGATATTCTGCTCATTCATTTTGATACGATTTGACATTATTCAATGTGTATTTTCTATATTTTTCAGACAAATTTACGTTATTTTATGAGTATTTGTTTATATATTTTGACACAAATTTACAATATTTTAAGGGTATTTTGTATATATATTTCAAAAGAAATTTACCTATTTTTTTGTGTATTTTCTATATCTATTTTCATACAAACTAGAATTATTTTTATGTATTTTTGTATTTATTTTAATACAAATTTTAGTTATGTTATGTGTATTTTGTAAATAATTTTCATTAAAATATATATTATTTTATTGGTATTTTGTTGATTTATATTGATACGAATTTACATTATTTTATATGTACTTTGTATATATATTTTTATACGCATTTTCATTATTTAATATTTATTTTGAATATATATTTTTATACAAATTCATGGTATTTTATGTGTATTTGTATATATATTTTCATATAAATTTACATTATTTTATGTATATTTTGTACATATATTTCATTACAAATTTACATTATTTTATGTTTATTTTGTATGTGTATTTTGTATATTTATATTTATACAAATACACATTCTTTTATTGGTATTTTGTCTATTTATTTTGAATCGAATTTACATTATTTTATGTGTATTTTTTATACATTTTTTATGCCTATTTACTTAATTTGTATGTGTATTTTGTATATATATTTTTATAGAAATCTACGTTATTTTATGTGTATTCGTATATATATTTTGAAACAAATTTACATTGTTTTATATGTATTTTGCATATCGATTTTAATACAAATTTACCTTATTGTATGTGCATTTTGTATATTTATTTTAATACAAACTCAAATATTTTATGTGTATTTTGTTATATATATATTTATAAAAAATGCGTTATTTTATGGGTATTTTGCATCTTAATTTTCATACAAATTTACATTATTTTATTAATATTCTGTGTATTTATTTTTAAACGATTTTACATTATTGTATATGTGTTTTGTATATATTTTTTAATACATATTTATATTATTTAATGTTTATTTTGTATTTATATTTTATACAAATTTACATCATTTTAATTGTATTTGTTTATATATTTTCATTCAAATTTACATTATTTTAAGTGTATTTTGTATATGTATTTAAATAAATATTTACCTAATTTTATGTGTATTTTGTATATATATTTTCATACAAATTTGAATTATTTTTGTGTATTTATGTATATAGATTTATACAAATTTACGTTATTTTATGTGTATTTTGTATATCTATTTTCATACAAATACACATTCTTTTATTGATATTATGTTTATTTATTTTTAATTTAATTTACATTATCAAATGTGTATTTTGTATATATATTTTAAACGTATCTACATCATTTCAGGTGTATTTTGTACATATATTTCTATAGAAATATACGTTATTTTATGTGTATATATTATATATACAAATTTACATTAATTTATTGGTATTTTGTTGATTTATTTTGATACGAATTACATGATTATATGTGTATTTTGTACATATTTTTTTATACGTATTTACATTATTTAATGTGTATTTTGTTTATATATATATATACAAATCTACGTTATTATATATGTATTTGTATAAATATTTTGATACAAATTTACATTATTTTATGTATTTTGTATATATATTTCAATTCAAATTTAGCTTATTTTGTGTGTATTTTGTATATCTATTTTCATACAAATTTTATTACTTTTGTGTATTTTTGTATATAGTTTTATATAAATTTACGTTATTTTATGTGTATTTTGTATATTTATATTTATACAAATAACATTCTTTTATTGGAATTTTGTTGATTTATTTTGATACGAATTTACCTTATTTTATGTGTATTTTGTATATATTTTTTTATATGAATTGCCTTCATTTTATGTGTATTTTGTATATATATTTTTATAGAAATCTACGTCATTTTATGTGTATTCGTATATATATTTTGAAACAAATTTATATTCTTTTATATGTATTTTGCATATCTATTTCAATACAAATTTACCTTATTGTATGTTCATTTTGTATATTTATTTTAATACAAATTCAAATATTTTATGTGTATTTTGGTAATATATCTTAATAAAAAAATGCGTTATTTTATGGGTATTTTGCATCTTAATTTTCATACAAATTTACATTATTTTATTAACATTCTGTGTATTTATTTTGATACGATTTTACATTATTCTATTTGTGTTTTGTATATATTTTTTATACATATTTACATTACTTAATGAGTATTTTTTATATATATTTTATAGAAATCTACGTTAATTTAAGTGTATTTGTTTATATATTTTCATTCAAATTTACATTATTTTATGTGTATTTTGTATATGTATTTCAATACAAATTTACCTAATTTTGTGTGTATTTTGTATATTTATTTTCATACAAATTTAAATTATTTTTGTGTATTTTTGTATATAGTTTTATACAAATTTACGTTATTTTATGTGTATTTTGTATATGTATTTTCTTACAAATACACATTATTTTATTGATATTTTCTTTATTTATTTTGACACGAATTTACTTTATTTAATGTGTATTTTGTATATATATTTTTATATGTATTTACATCATTTCATGTGTATTTTGTATATATATTTCTATAGAAATATACGTTATTTTATGTGTATTCGTATATATATTTTGAAGCAAATCTACATTACTTTATGCGTATTTTGTATATATATTTCATTACAAATTTGCCTTATTTTATGTTTATTTTATATCTATTTTCATTCAAATTCAAATTATTTTATATGTATATATTTATTTGTATTTACGTTCTTTTATGTGTATTTTCTATTTATATTTTCATTCAAAATTACATTATTTTATCGGTATTTTGTTCATTTATTTCGATACGAATTTAGATTATTTCATGTGTATTTTCTATACATATTTTTATACGCATTTACATTATTTAATATGTGTTTTGCATATATATTTTTTATACAATTTTACTTCATTTTGTGTACATTTGTGTTGTTGTTTTTATACAAATTTACATTATTTTAAGTGTATTTTGTACTTTTTTATTATAAATTTGCCTTATTTTATGTGTATTTCGTTTATTTAATTTCATACAAATTTAATGTATTTGATGTGCGTTTTTGTTCATATATTTTTATAGAAATTTGCGTTATTTTATGTGTATTTTGTATATATTTTTTCATATAAATTTACATTTTTTTATTATTATATTGTTTATGTATTTTGATACGAATTTACATTATTATATGTGTATTTTGTATATATTTTGTATACGTGTTTTCAGAATTTAATGTGTATTTTGTTTATATATTTTAAAACAAATTTACGTTATTTTATGCGTATTTTTTTAATTATTTTGATACAAATATACATTATTTTATGTCTTTTTTATATATATTTCATTACAAATTTAGTTTATTTTATATATATTTTGTATATCTATTTTCATACAAATTTAATTTACTTTTGTGTATTTTTGTATATAGTTTTATACAAATATACGTTATTTTATGTGTATTTTGTATATTTATTTTCATACAAATTCACATTCTTCTATTGGTATTTTATTTATTTATTTTGGTACGAATTTACATTATTTTATGTGTATTTTGTATATATATTTTTATACGTATTTACATTATTTAATGTGTATTTTGTTTATATATTTTTATGCAAATTTACGTTATTATATGTGTATTTGTATAAATATTTTGATACAAATTTGCATTATTTAATGTATTTTGTATATATATTTCAATTCAAATCTAGCTTGTTTTGTGTGTATTTTGTGTATCTATTTTCATATAAATTTTATTACTTTTGGGTATTTTTGTAAAGTTTTATATAAATTTACGTTATTTTATGTGTATTTTGAATATTTATATCCATACAAATACACATTCTTTTATTGGTATTTTGTTGATTTATTTTGATATGAATTTACTTTATTTTATGTGTATTTTGTATACATTTTTTATATGTATTTCCTTCATTTTATGTGTATTTTGTAGATATATTTTTATAGAAATCTACGTTATTTTATGTATATTCGTATATATATTTTGAAACAAATTTATATTGTTTTATATGTATTTTGCATATCTATTTCAATGTAAATCTACTTTATTGTATGTTCATTTTGTATATTTATTTTAATACAAATTCAAATATTTTATGTGTATTTTAGTAATATATTTTAATAGAAAAATGAGTTGTTTTATGTTTATTTTGCATCTTAATTTTCATACAAATTTACATTATTTTATTAATATCCTATGTATTTATTTTGATACGATTTTACATTATTCTATTTGTGTTTTGGATATATATTTTTTTACATATATTTACATTATTCAACGTGTATTTTGCATCTACATTTTCATACAAATTTACATTATTTGATTGATATTCTGTGTATTTATTTTGATACGATTTTACATTGTTTTATGTGTATTTTGTATATATTTTATTTTTCATATTTACATTATTTAATGTGCATTTTCTATATATTTATTTTTTACAAAAATACGTTACTTTATGTCTATTTGTTTATATATTTTCATACAAATTTACATTATTTTATATGTATTTTGTATATGTATTTCAATACAAATTTCCCTAATTTGATGTGGATTTTGTATATCTGTTTTTATACAAATTGAAATTATTTTTGTGTTTTTTTGTATGTATTTTAATACAAATTTTAGGTTTTTTATATATTATTTTGTATATTGATTTTCCTACATATATACATTCTTGTATTGAAATTTAGTTTATTGAATCTGATACGAATTTACTTTATTTTAGGTGTATTTTGTACATATATTTTTTCACGTATTTACATCATTTTATGTGTATTTTTATATATATTTTCATAGAAATTTACGTTATAATATGTTCTGTCGTATATATATTTTAATACAAATTTACATTATTTTATGTGTATTTTGCATATCTATTTCAATACAAATTTACCTTATTGTATGTGCATTTTGTACATTTTTTTATACAAATTTAATTATTTTATGTGTATTTTTGTATATATATTTTTATACAAATATACGTTATTTTATGGGTATTTTGCATCTTTATTTTCATAGAAATTTACATTATTTTATTGATATTCTGTTCATTTATTTTGATACAATTTTATATTATTCTATGTGTATTTTGTATCTATAATATAATGTAAATTTGTATCAAAAAATTTTAACAGATGCGCATAAAATAACGTAAATTTGTTTTAAAATATACAAGATACACATTAAATAATGTAAATATGTATAAAAAAAATATATACAAAACACAAATAGAATAATGTAAAATCGTATCAAAATAAATACATAGAATATTAATAAAACATTGTAAATTTGTATGAAAATAAAGATGCAAAATACCCATTAAATAACGCATTTTTTATAAAAATATATATACCAAAATACACATAAAATATTTAAATTTGTATTACAATAAATATACAAAATGCACATACTATAAGGTAAATTTGTATTGAGATAGATATGCAAAATACATATAAAACAATGTAAATTTGTTTCAAAATATATATACGAATACACATAAAATAACGTAGATTTCTATAAAAATATATACAAAATACACATAAAATGAAGTAAATACGTTTAAAATAATGTATACAAAATACACATAAAATAATGTAAAATCGTATGAAAATAAATAAACAAAATACCAATAAAAGAATGTGTATTTGTATAAATATAAATATACAAAATACACATAAAATAACGTAAATTTGTATAAAACTATATACAAAAATACACAAAAGTAATTAAATTTGTATGAAAATAGATATACAAAATACAGATAAAATAAGCTAAATATATATATATACAAAATACATATAGATTAAGTAAAAACGTATAAAAAAAGTATACAAAATACACATAAAATAATGTAAATTCGTATCAAAATAAATAAACAAAATACCAATACAAGAATGTGTATTTGTATAAATATAAATATACAAAATACACATTAAATAACGTGAATTTGTATAAAACTATACACAAAAATACACAAAAGTAATTAGATTTGTATGAAAATGGATATACAAAATACACATAAAATAAGCTAAACTTGAATTGAAATAAAATAATGTAAATTTGTATCAAAATATTTATAAAAATACACATATAATAAAGTGGATTTGTATAAAAATATATAAACAAAATACTCATTAAATAATGTAAATACGTATAAAAAAAATTGTACAAAATACACATATAATAATGTAGTCCGTATCAAAATAAATAAACACAATACCAATAAATTAATGTAAATTTGTATGGGAAAACATATACAAAATACACCAAAATAATGCAAATTTCTATAAAAATATATATACAAAAATGCACATTAAATAAAGTTAATTTGCATAAAAATATATACACACAACACACATTAAATAATCTACATGTAAATAAATACACAGAATATCAATGAAATAATGTAAATTTTTATAAGAATAAAGATGCAAAATTCCCATAAAATATCGCTTTTTTTATAATAATATATATACCAAAATACACATAAAATATTTAAATTTGCATTGAAATAAATATACAAAATGCACATCCAGTAAGGTAAATCTGTATTGAAATAGATATTCAAAAATACATATAAAACAATGTAAATTTGTTTCAAAATATATATACGAAAACACATAAAATTATGTAAATACGTATAAAAAAATGTATACAAAATACACATAAAATAAAGTAAATTCTAATCAAAATAAATACACAAAATACCAATAAAAGAATGTGTATTTGTATAAATATAAATATACAAAATACACATAAAATAACGTAAATTTCTATAAAACTATATACAAAAATACACAAAAGTAATTAAATTTGTATGAAAATAGATATACAAAATAAACATAAAATAAGCTAAATTTGAGTTGAAATATATATACAAAATACATAAAATAATGTAAATTTGTATCAAAATATATATACAAATACACACATAATAACGTAAATTTTTTTAAAAATATATAAGCAAAATTCTCATGAAATACTTTAAATACGTATAAAAAATATGTACAAAATACACATATAATAATGTAATTCGTATCAAAATATATAAACAAAATACCAATAAATTAATGTAAATTTGTATGAGAAACTATATACAAAATACATATAAAATAACGCAAATTTCTAAAAAAATAAATGTACAAAAATGCACGTAAAATAAAGTAAATTTGCATAAAAATATATATACAAAGCACACATTAAATAATGTAAATACGTATAAAAATATGTATACAAAATACCTATGAAATAATCTAAATTAGTATCGAATTAAATTAACAAAATACCAATAAAATAATGTAATTATGGATGAAAATATATATTGAAAATACACATAAGATAACCTAAACACAAATACAAATATACACATAAAATAATTTAAAATTGAATGAAATAAATATACAAAATAAACATAAAATAAGTTAAATTTGTAATGAAATATATGTACAAAATACACATAAAATAATGTAAATTTGTATGAAAATATAAATCCAAATACACATAAAATAACATGAATTTGTTTAAAATTTGTATCAAAATATATACGAATACACACAATTAAATAACGTAAATTTTTAAGAAAATATATATACAAAATAAACATGAAAAAATGTAAATACGTAGAAAAATATATATACAAAATACTCATAAAATAATGTAAATTCGGATCAAAATATATCAACAAAATTCCAATAAAAGAATGTATATTTGTAGAAAATATATTAACAAAATACAAATAAAATAACTAAAATTTGTATAAAAATATATACACAAAAATAGTTTAAATTTGTTTGAAAATAGATATGCAAAATACAAATAAACTTAGGCAAATTTGTATTGAAATACATATACAAACACTTATAAAATAATGTAAATTTGTATGAAAATATATAAACAAATACTGTTAAATAACGTAAATTTGGATAAAATATATATACAAAATATACATTAAACATTTTATATATGTATAAAAATATATATACAAAATACTCATAAAATAATGTTAAATCGTATCAAATTAAATAAACAGAATATCAATAAGATAATGTAAATTTGTATGAAAATAAAGATGCAAAATACCCATATAATAACGCATATTTGTATAAAAATATATATACAAAAATACATATATAATAGTTAAATTTGTATTAAAATATATATACAAAATGCACACACAATAAATATTTTGTGTATTTTGTATATCCATTTTCATACAAATCTAATTACTTTTGTGTATTTTTGTGTATAGTTGTATACAAATTCACGTTATTTAATGTGTATTTTGTATATTTATATTTATACAAATACACATTCTTGTATTGGTATTTTGTTTATTTATTTTGATACGAATTTACATTATTTTATGTGTATATTGTATACTTTTTTTTATACGTTTTTACTTAATTATATGCGTATTTTGCATATATATTTTAATACAAATTCAATTATTTTATGTGTATTTTCGTATATATATTTTTGTAAAAAAATGCGTTAATTTATGGGTATTTTGTATTTTAATTTTTATACAAATTTACATTATTTTATTAATTTTCTGTGTATTTATTTTGATACGATTTTACATTATTCTATTTGTGTTTTGTATATATATATTTTGATATTTATTTACAGTATTTAATGAGTAATTTGTATATATATTTTATACAAACTTACATTATTTTAAGTGTATTTGTTTATATATTTTCATTCAAATTTACATTATTTTAAGTGCATATTGTATATGTATTTAAATACAAATCCATCTAATTTTATGTGTATTTTGTATATTTATTTGCATACAAATTTTAATTATTTTTTGTGTATTTTTGTATATAGTTTTATACAAATTTAGGTTATTTCATGTGTATTTTGTATGTCTATTTTCATACAAACACACATTCTTTTATTGATATTTTGTTTATTTATTTTGACGCGAATTTACATCATTTAATGTGTATTTTGTATATATATTTTTATACGTATTTACATCATTTCATGTGTATTTTGTAAATATATTTCTATAGAAATCTACGTTATTTTATGAGTATTCGTATATATATTTTGAAATAAATTTACACTGTTTTATGTGTATTTTGCATATTTTTTCAACACAAATTTACCTTATTGTATGTGCATTTTGTATATTAATTTTAATACAAATTTAATTATTCTATGTGTATTTTTGTATATGTATTTTTATTAAAATATGCTTCATTTTATGGGTGTTTTACTTCTTTATTTTCATACAAATTTACAATGTTTTATTAATATTCTGTGTATTTATTTTGATACGATTTTACATTTTTTTATACATATTTACATTATTTAATGTGTATCTTGTATATTTTAAAACAAATTTACGTTATTTTATGCGATTTTACATTATTCTATTTGTTTTTTGTATATATTTTTTTATACATATTTACATTATTTAATGTGTATCTTGCATATATATTTTATACAAATTTACGTTATTTTAAATGTATTTGTTTATATATTTTCATTCAAATTTACATTATTTTATGTGTATTTTGTATATGTATTTCAATACAAATTTACCAAATTTTATGTATATTTTGTATATTTCTTTTCATACAAATTTAAATTATTTTTGTGTATTTTTTATTTAGTTTTATACAAATTTATGTTATTTTATGTACGCATTTACATTCTTTAATGTGTGTTTTGTATATATATTTTTATGCAAATTTACTTTATTTTATGTGCATTTTTGTACATATATTTTTATCGAGATTTGCGTTATTTTATGTGTATTTGTATATGTTTTCTCATACAAATTTACATTATTTTATTGCTATTTTGTTTATTTATTTTGATACGAATTACATGATTATATATGTATTTTGTACATATTTTTTATACGTATTTACATTACTTAATATGTATTTTGTTTATATATTTTTAAACAAATCTACGTTATTATATGTATTTGTATAAATATTTTGATACAAATTTACATTATTTTATGTATTTTGTATATACATTTCAATTCAAACTTAGCTTATTTTATCTGTATTTTGTATATCTATTTTCAAACAAATTTAATTACTTCTGTCTATTTTTGTATATAGTTTTAAACAAATTTACGTTATTTTATGTGTATTTTGTATATTTATATTTATACAAATACACATTCTTTTATTGGTATTTTGTTTATTTATTTTGATACGATTTTACATTATTTTATGTGTATTTTGTATACATTTTTTTAAACGTAATTACTTCATTTTATGTGTATTTTGTATATATTTTTATAGAAATCTACGTTATTTTATGTGTATTCGAATATATATTTTGAAACAAATTTACATTGTTTTATATGTATTTTGCATATCTATTTCAATACAAACCTACCTTATTGTATGTTCATTTTTTATATTTTATGGGTATTTTGCATCTTTATTTTCATACAAATTTACATTATTTTATTAATATTCTGTGTATTTATTTTGATATGATTTTACATTATACTATTTTTGTTCGGTATATATTTTTTTATACATATTTACATTATTTAATGTGTATTTTGTATATATATATATATATATATATATATATATATATATATATATATATATATATATATATATATATATATATATATATATATATATATATATATATATATATATATATATATATATATATATATATATATATATATATATATATATATATGTTTATATATTTTCATTCAAATTTACATTATTTTATGTGTATTTTGTATATGTATTTCAATACAAATTTTCCTAATTTTATGTGTATTTTGTATATTTATTTTGATAGAAATTTAAATTATTTTGGTGTATTTTGGTATATAGTTTTATACAAATTTTGGTTATTTTATGTGTATTTTGTATATCTATTTTTCATACAAATACACATTCTTTTATTGAAATTTTGTTTATTTATTTGACGCGAATTTACATTATTTAATGTGTATTTTGTATATATATTTTTATACGTATTTACATCATTTCATTTGTATTTTGTATATATATTTCTATAGAAATCTAAATTATTTTATGTGTATTCGTATATAGATTTTGAAACAAATTTACACTTTTATGTGTATGTTGCATATTTTTTCAATACATATTTACCTTATTGTATATGCATTTTGTATATTAATTTTAATACAAATTTAATTATTCTATGTGTATTTTCGTATATGTATTTTTATAAAAATATGCTTTATTTTATGGGTATTTTGCATCTTTATTTTCATACAAATTTACATTATTTTATTGATATTATGCTCATTCATTTTGATACGATTTGATTATATTCTATGTGTATTTTGTATATATTTTTCATACAAATCTACGTTATTTTATGTGTATTTGTTTATATATTTTGACACAAATTTACAATATTTTATGGGTATTTTGTATATATATTTCAAAAGAAATTTACCTAGTTTTATGTGTATTTTGTATATCTTTTTTCATACAAACTCAAATTATTTCTATATATTTTTGTATATATTTTAATACAAATTTTAGTTATGTTGTGTGTATTTTGTAAATTTATTTTCATTCAAATATAAATTATTTTATTGGTATTTTGTTGATTTATATTGATACGAATTTACATTATTTTATATGTACTTTGTATATATATATTTTTATACGCATTTACATTATTTAATAATTATTTTGAATATATATTTTTATACTAATTTATGGTATTTTATGTGTATTTGTATATATATTTTCATATATATTTTCATTATTTTATGTGTATTTTGTATATATATTTCATTACAAATTTACCTTATTTTATGTTTATTTTGTGTGTGTATTTTGTATATTTATATTTATACAAATACACATTCTTTTATTGGTATTTTGTTAATTTATTTTGATTCGAATTTACATTATTTTATGTGTATTTTGTATACATTTTTTATACGTATTTACTTAATTTTATGTATATTTTGTATATAAATATTTTTATAGAAATCTACGTTATTTGATATGTATTCGTATATATATTTTGAAACAAATTTACATTGTTTTATATGTATTTTTGCATATCTCTTTCAGTACAAATCTACCTTATTGTATGTGCATTTTGTATATTTATTTCAATACAAATTGAAATATTTTATGTGTATTTTTGTATATATATTTTTATAAAAAATGCGCTATTTAAGGGAATTTTTCATCTTTATTTTAATACAAATTTACATTATTTTATTGATATTCTGTGTATTTATTTTAATACGATTTTACATTTTTCTATTTGTTTTTTGTATATATATATTTTTATACACATTTACATTATTTAATTTGTATTTTGTATATATATTTTATACAAATTTACGTTATTTTAAGTGTATTTGTTTATGTATTTTTATTCAAATTTACATTATTTTATGTGTATTTTGTATATGTATCTCAATACAAATTTACCTAATTTTATGTGTATTTTGTATATTTATTTTCATACAAATTTAAATTATTTTTGTGTATTTTTGTATATAGTTTTATACAATTTTAAGTTATTTTATGTGTATTTTGTATATCTATTTTCATACTAATACATATTCTTTTATTGATATTTTGTTTTTTTATTTTAACGCGAATTTACATTATTTAATGTGTATTTTGTATATATATATTTTATACGTATTTACATCATTTCATGTGTATTTTGTATATATATTTCTATAGAAATCTACGTTATTTTATGTGTATTCGTATATATTTTGAAACAAATTTACACTGTTTTATGTGGGTTTTGCATATTTTTTCAATACAAACTTACCTTATTGTATCTGCATTTTGTATATTAATTTTAATACAAATTTAATTATTCTATGTGTATTTTTGTATATGTATTTTTATAAAAATATGGTTTATTTTATGGTTATTTTTCATCTTTATTTTCATACAAATTTATATTATTTTATTGATATTCTGTGTATTTATTTTGATGCGATTTTACATTATCCTATGTGTTTGTATATATATTTTATACAAATGTACGTTATTTTATGTGTATTTGTTTTCATTTCATACAAATTTACATTATTTTATGAGTATTTTGTACATATATTTAAATACAAATTTAACTAATTATATGTGTATTTTGTAAATCTATTTTCATACAAATTGAAATTATTGTTTTTTTTTTTTTGTATATATTTTTATACAAATTTTCGTTATTTTATGTGTATTTTCTATATTTATTTTCCTACACATATACGTTCTTTCATCGGAATTTTGTGTATTTGTTTTGATATGAATTTACATTATTTTAGGTGTATTTGGTATATATATTTTTATACTTTTTTACATCATTTTATATGTATTTTGTACGTATATTTTCATAGAAATTTACTCTATTTTATGTGTATTCGTATATATATTTTGATACAAATTTACGTTATTTATGTATTTTGCATATCTATTTCAATACAAATTTACTTTATTGTATGTGCATTTTGAATATTTATTTTAATACAAATTAAATTATTTTATATGTATTTTTGTATATATATTTTTATGCAAATATGAGTTATTATATGGGTATTTTGTGCCTTTATTTTCATACAAATTTACATTATTTTATTGATATTCTGTTTATTTATTTTGATACGATTTAACCTTATTCTATGTGTATTTTGTATATATTTTTTTATACATATTTACATTATTTAATGTTTATTTTGTATATATATTATCCAAATTTACGTTATTTTATGTGTATTTGTTTATATATTTTTATATAAATTTACATTATTTTATGTGTATTTTGTTTCTGTATTTCAATAAAAATTTGCCTAATTTTATGTGTATTTTGCATATATATTTTCAAACAAATTTAAATTATTTTTTGTGTATTTTTGTATATATTTTTATACAAATTTTAGTTATTTTATTTGTATTTTGTATATATATCTTCCTACAAATATACATTCTTTAACTGGAATTTAGTTTATTTATTTTGATACGAATTTACATTATTTTATTTGTATTTTGTATATATATTTTTCTACGTATTTAAATTATTTTATGTGTATTTTGTATATACAGTTTCACAAAAATTTACGTTATTTTATTGTGTGTATTCGTATATATTTTGATACATATTTTATACCAATTCATGTTATTTTATGTGTATTTGTATATCTATTTTCATACAAATATATATTATTCTATGTGTATTTTTACATATCATTCATTACAAATTTACCTTATTTTATGTTTATTTTGTATATTTATTTAATTCAATTTTAATTTTTTTTTATGTATATTTGTATTTGTATTTAGGTTATTTTATGTGTATTTTCTATATATATTTTTATCCAAAACTACATTATTTTATTAGTATTTTCTTAATTTAATTCGATACGAATTTAGATTATTTCATAGGAATTTTGTATACATTTTTTTATACTCGTTTACATTATGTATTGTGTGTTTTGTTTATATTTTTTAATGCAAATTTATTTTATGTGCATTTTTGTACATATATTTTTTTAGAAATTGGCGTTATTTTATGTGTATTTTGTATATGTTTTCTCATGAAAATTTACTTTATTTTATTGGTATTTTGTTTATTTATTTTGATACGAATTATATGATTATATGTGTATTTTGTACATATTTTTTTATACGTATTTACATTATTTAATGTGTATATTGTTTATATAATTTATATAAAATTTACGTAATTATATGTGTATTTGTAAAAATATTTTGATACAAATTTACTTTATTTTATGTATTTTGTATATATATTTCAATTCAAATTAAGCTTATTTTGTGTGTATTTTGTATATCTATTTTCATACAAATTTAATTACTTCTGTGTATTTTTGTATATAGTTTTATATAAATTTACGTTATTTGATGTGCATTTTGTATATTTATATTTATACAAACACATTCTTTTATTGGTATTTTGCTTATTTATATTTATACGAATTTACATTATTTTATGTGTATTTTGTATACATTTTTTTATACGTATTTACTTAATATTATGTGTATTTTGTAAATGTATTTTTATAGAAATCTACGTTTTTTTGTGTGTATTCGTATATATATTTTTAAACAAATTTACATTATTTTATATGTATTTTGCATATGTATTTCAATACAAATTTACCTTATTGTATGTGCATTTTGTATATTTATTTTAATACAAATTCAAATATCTTATGTGTATTTTGGTATCTATAATTTTATAAAAAATGCGTTATTTTATAGGTATTTTGCATCTTAATTTTCATAAAAATGTATATTATTTTATTAATATTCTGTGTATACATTTTGATACGATTTTACATTATTCTATTTGTGTTTTGTATATATTTCTTTATATATATTTACATTCTTTAATGTATTTTGTATTTATATTTCATACAAATTTACGTTATTTTATGTGTATTTCTTTATATATTTTCATTCAAATATACATTATTTTATGTGTATTTTGTAAATGTATTTCACTACAAATTTCCTTATTTTTATGTGTATTTTGTATATTTCTTTTCATACAAATTTAAATTTTTGTGTATTTTTGTATATAGTTTTATACAAATTTAGGTTATTTATGTACGCATTTACATTATTTAATGTGTGTTTGTATATATATATTTTTATGCAAATTTACTTTATATAATGTGCATTTTGTACATATATTTTTTAGAAATTTGCGTTATTTTATATATTTGTATATCTTTTCTCATACAAATTTACATTATTTTATTGCTATTTTGTTTATTTAGTTTGATACGAATTACATGATTATATGTGTATTTTGTCCTTTTTTTTATACGTATTTACATTACTTAATGTGTATTTTGTTTATATATTTTTAAACAAATTTACGTTATTATATGTATTTATATAAATATTTTGATAGAAATTTACATTATTTTATGTATTCTCTATATACATTTCAATTCAAATTTAGCTTATTTTATCTGTATTTTGTATATCTATTTTCATACGATTTAATAACTTCTGTGTATTTTTGTATATAGTTTTATACATATTTACGTTATTTTATGTGTATTTTGTATATTTATATTTATATATATACATATTCTTTTATTGGTATTTTGTTAATTTATTTTGATACGAATTTACATTATTTTGTGTATTTTGTATACATTTTCTTATACGTATTTACTTCATTTTATGTGTATTTTGTATTCATTTTTTTATACGTATTTACTTCATTTTATGTGTATTTTGTATATATTTTTTATAGAAATCTACGTTATTTTATGTGTATTCGTATATATATTTTGAAACAAATTTACATTGTTTTATATGTATTTTGCATATCTATTTCAATACAAATTTACCTTATTGTATGTGCATTTTTTTTTTATTTTAATACAAATTTTAATATTTTATGTGTATTTTGGTATATATATTTTTTATAAAAAATGCGTTATTTTATGGGTATTTTGCATCTTTATTTTCAGACAAATTTACATTATTTTATTAATATTCTGTGTATTTATTTTTGATACGATTTTACATTATTCTATTTGTGTTTTGTATATATTTTTTTATACATATTTACATTATTTAATGTGTATTTTGTATATATATTTGCTACAAATTTACATTATTTTAAGTGTATATGTTTATATATTTTCATTCAAATTTACATTATTTTATGTGTATTTTGTATATGTATTTCAATACAAATTTACCTAATTTTATGTGTTTTTTGTATATTTATTTTCATACAAATTTAAATTATTTTTGTGTATTTTTTATATAGTTTTATACAAATTTAGGTTATTTTATGTATTTTGTATATCTATTTTCATACAAATACACATTCTTTTATTGATATTTTGTTTATTTATTTTGAAGCAATTTACATTATTTAATGTGCATTTTGTATATATATTTTATACGTATTTACATCATTTCATGTGTATTTTGTATATATATTTCTATAGAAATGTACGTTATTTTATGTGTATTCGTATATAGATTTTGAAACAAATTTACACTTTTATGTGTATTTTGCATATTTTTCAATACAAATTTACCTTATTGTATATGCATTTTGTATATTAATTTTAATACAAATTTAATTATTCTATGTGTATTTTTGTATATGAATGTTTATAAAAATATGATTTATTTTATGGGTATTTTGCATCTTTATTTTCATACAAATTTACATTATTTTATTGATATTCTGCTCATTCATTTTGATACGATTTGACATTATTCAATGTGTATTTTCTATATTTTTCAGACAAATTTACGTTATTTTATGAGTATTTGTTTATATATTTTGACACAAATTTACAATATTTTAAGGGTATTTTGTATATATATTTCAAAAGAAATTTACCTATTTTATGTGTATTTTCTATATCTATTTTCATACAAACTAGAATTATTTTTATGTATTTTGTATTTATTTTGATACAAATTTTAGTTATGTTATGTGTATTTTGTAAGCTTATTTTCATTAAAATATATATTATTTTATTGGTATTTTGTTGATTTATATTGATACGAATTTACATTATTTTATATGTACTTTGTATATATATTTTTATACGCATTTTCATTATTTAATATTTATTTTGAATATATATTTTTATACAAATTCATGGTATTTTATGTGTTTGTATATATATTTTCATATAAATTTACATTATTTTATGTATATTTTGTACATATATTTCATTACAAATTTACATTATTTTATGTTTATTTTGTATGTGTATTTTGTATATTTATATTTATACAAATACACATTCTTTTATTGGTATTTTGTCTATTTATTTTGAATCGAATTTACATTATTTTATGTGTATTTTTTATACATTTTTTTATGCCTATTTACTTAATTTATATGTGTATTTTGTATATATATTTTTATAGAAATCTACGTTATTTTATGTGTATTCGTATATATATTTTGAAACAAATTTACATTGTTTTATATGTATTTTGCATATCGATTTTAATACAAATTTACCTTATTGTATGTGCATTTTGTATATTTATTTTAATACAAACTCAAATATTTTATGTGTATTTTGTTATATATATATTTATAAAAAATGCGTTATTTTATGGGTATTTTGCATCTTAATTTTCATACAAATTTACATTATTTTATTAATATTCTGTGTATTTATTTTTAAACGATTTTACATTATTGTATATGTGTTTTGTATATATTTTTTAATACATATTTATATTATTTAATGTTTATTTTGTATTTATATTTTATACAAATTTACATCATTTTAATTGTATTTGTTTATATATTTTCATTCAAATTTACATTATTTTAAGTGTATTTTGTATATGTATTTAAATAAATATTTACCTAATTTTATGTGTATTTTGTATATATATTTTCATACAAATTTGAATTATTTTTGTGTATTTATGTATATAGATTTATACAAATTTACGTTATTTTATGTGTATTTTGTATATCTATTTTCATACAAATACACATTCTTTTATTGATATTATGTTTATTTATTTTGAAGAGAATTTACATTATTAAATGTGTATTTTGTATATATATTTTTAAACGTATCTACATCATTTCAGGTGTATTTTGTACATATATTTCTATAGAAATATACGTTATTTTATGTGTATATATTATATATACAAATTTACATTAATTTATTGGTATTTTGTTGATTTATTTTGATACGAATTACATGATTATATGTGTATTTTGTACATATTTTTTATACGTATTTACATTATTTAATGTGTATTTTGTTTATATATTTTGATACAAATTTACGTTATTATATGTGTATTTGTATAAATATTTTGATACAAATTTACATTATTTTATGTATTTTGTATATATTTTTCAATTCAAATTTAGCTGATTTTGTGTGTATTTTGTATATCTATTTTCATACAAATTTTATTACTTTGAGTATTTTTGTATATAGTTTTATATAATTTTTTTTATATGTATTTTGTATATTTATATTTATACAAATACACATTCTTTTATTGGTATTTTGTTGATTTATTTTGATACGATTTACCTTATTTTATGTGTATTTTGTATATATTTTTATATGAATTGCCTTCATTTTATGTGTATTTTGTATATATATTTTTATAGAAATCTACGTCATTTTATGTGTATTCGTATATATATTTTGAAACAAATTTATATTCTTTTATATGTATTTTGCATATCTATTTCAATACAAATTTACCTTATTGTATGTTCATTTTGTATATTTATTTTAATACAAATTCAAATATTTTATGTGTATTTTGGTAATATATCTTAATAAAAAAATGCGTTATTTTATGGGTATTTTGCATCTTAATTTTCATACAAATTTACATTATTTTATTAACATTCTGTGTATTTATTTTGATACGATTTTACATTATTCTATTTGTGTTTTGTATATATTTTTTTTATACATATTTACATTACTTAATGAGTATTTTGAATATATTTTATAGAAATCTACGTTAATTTAAGTGTATTTGTTTATATATTTTCATTCAAATTTACATTATTTTATGTGTATTTTGTATATGTATTTCAATACAAATTTACCTAATTTTGTGTGTATTTTGTATATTTATTTTCATACAAATTTAAATTATTTTGTTGTATTTTTCTATACATTTTTTTACAAATTTTAGTTATTTTATGTGTATTTGTGTATGTATTTTCTTACAAATACACATTATTTTATTGATATTTTCTTTATTTATTTTGACACGAATTTACTTTATTTAATGTGTATTTTGTATATATATTTTTATATGTATTTACATCATTTCATGTGTATTTTGTATATATATTTCTATAGAAATATACGTTATTTTATGTGTATTCGTATATATATTTTGAAGCAAATCTACATTACTTTATGCGTATTTTGTATATATATTTCATTACAAATTTGCCTTATTTTATGTTTATTTTATATCTATTTTCATTCAAATTCAAATTATTTTATATGTATATATTTATTTGTATTTACGTTCTTTTATGTGTATTTTCTATTTATATTTTCATTCAAAATTACATTATTTTATCGGTATTTTGTTCATTTATTTCGATACGAATTTAGATTATTTCATGTGTATTTTCTATACATATTTTTATACGCATTTACATTATTTAATATGTGTTTTGCATATATATTTTTTATACAATTTTACTTCATTTTGTGTACATTTGTGTTGTTTTTATACAAATTTACATTATTTTAAGTGTATTTTGTACTTTTTTTATTATAAATTTGCCTTATTTTATGTGTATTTCGTTTATTTAATTTCATACAAATTTAATGTATTTGATGTGCGTTTTTGTTCATATACTTTTATAGAAATTTGCGTTATTTTATGTGTATTTTGTATATATTTTTTCATATAAATTTACATTTTTTTATTATTATATTGTTTATGTATTTTGATACGAATTTACATTATTATATGTGTATTTTGTATATATTTTGTATACGTGTTTTCAGAATTTAATGTGTATTTTGTTTATATATTTTAAAACAAATTTACGTTATTTTATGCGTATTTTTTAAATTATTTTGATACAAATATACATTATTTTATGTCTTTTTTATATATATTTCATTACAAATTTAGTTTATTTTATATATATTTTGTATATCTATTTTCATACAAATTTAATTTACTTTTGTGTATTTTTGTATATAGTTTTATACAAATATACGTTATTTTATGTGTATTTTGTATATTTATTTTCATACAAATTCACATTCTTCTATTGGTATTTTATTTATTTATTTTGGTACTAATTTAAATTATTTTATGATTATTTTGTATATATATTTTTATAAGTATTTACATTATATAATGTGAATATTATTACTATAATTTTATGCAAATTTACGTTATTATATGTGTATTTGTATAAATATTTTGATACAAATTTGCATTATTTAATGTATTTTGTATATATATTTCAATTCAAATCTAGCTTGTTTTGTGTGTATTTTGTGTATCTATTTTCATATAAATTTTATTACTTTTGGGTATTTTTGTAAAGTTTTATATAAATTTACGTTATTTTATGTGTATTTTGAATATTTATATCCATACAAATACACATTCTTTTATTGGTATTTTGTTGATTTATTTTGATATGAATTTACTTTATTTTATGTGTATTTTGTATACATTTTTTATATGTATTTCCTTCATTTTATGTGTATTTTGTATATATTTTTATAGAAATCTACGTTATTTTAAGTGTATTCGTATATATATTTTGAAACAAATTTATATTGTTTTATATGTATTTTGCATATCTATTTCAATGTAAATCTACTTTATTGTATGTTCATTTTGTATATTTATTTTAATACAAATTCAAATATTTTATGTGTATTTTAGTAATATATTTTAATAGAAAAATGAGTTGTTTTATGTTTATTTTGCATCTTAATTTTCATACAAATTTACATTATTTTATTAATATCCTATGTATTTATTTTGATACGATTTTACATTATTCTATTTGTGTTTTGGATATATATTTTTTACATATATTTACATTATTCAACGTGTATTTTGCATCTACATTTTCATACAAATTTACATTATTTGATTGATATTCTGTGTATTTATTTTGATACGATTTTACATTGTTTTATGTGTATTTTGTATATATTTTATTTTACATATTTACATTATTTAATGTGCATTTTCTATATATATTTTATACAAAAATACGTTACTTTATGTCTATTTGTTTATATATTTTCATACAAATTTACATTATTTTATATGTATTTTGTATATGTATTTCAATACAAATTTCCCTAATTTGATGTGGATTTTGTATATCTGTTTTTATACAAATTGAAATTATTTTTTGTGTTTTTTTGTATGTATTTTAATACAAATTTTAGGTTTTTTATATATTATTTTGTATATTGATTTTCCTACATATATACATTCTTGTATTGAAATTTAGTTTATTGAATCTGATACGAATTTACTTTATTTTAGGTGTATTTTGTACATATATTTTTTCACGTATTTACATCATTTTATGTGTATTTTTTATATATATTTTCATAGAAATTTACGTTATAATATGTTCTGTCGTATATATATTTTAATACAAATTTACATTATTTTATGTGTATTTTGCATATCTATTTCAATACAAATTTACCTTATTGTATGTGCATTTTGTACATTTTTTTATACAAATTTAATTATTTTATGTGTATTTTTGTATATATATTTTTATACAAATATACGTTATTTTATGTGTATTTTGCATCTTTATTTTCATAGAAATTTACATTATTTTATTGATATTCTGTTCATTTATTTTGATACAATTTTATATTATTCTATGTGTATTTTGTATCTATAATATAATGTAAATTTGTATCAAAAAATTTTAACAGATGCGCATAAAATAACGTAAATTTGTTATAAAATATACAAGATACACATTAAATAATGTAAATATGTATAAAAAAAATATATACAAAACACAAATAGAATAATGTAAAATCGTATCAAAATAAATACATAGAATATTAATAAAACATTGTAAATTTGTATGAAAATAAAGATGCAAAATACCCATTAAATAACGCATTTTTTATAAAAATATATATACCAAAATACACATAAAATATTTAAATTTGTATTACAATAAATATACAAAATGCACATACTATAAGGTAAATTTGTATTGAGATAGATATGCAAAATACATATAAAACAATGTAAATTTGTTTCAAAATATATATACGAATACACATAAAATAACGTAGATTTCTATAAAAATATATACAAAATACACATAAAATGAAGTAAATACGTTTAAAATAATGTATACAAAATACACATAAAATAATGTAAAATCGTATGAAAATAAATAAACAAAATACCAATAAAAGAATGTGTATTTGTATAAATATACAAAATACACATAAAATAACGTAAATTTGTATAAAACTATATACAAAAATACACAAAAGTAATTAAATTTGTATGAAAATAGATATACAAAATACAGATAAAATAAGCTAAATATACGAATACACATAAAATAATTGAATATGTATTAAAATATATATATACAAAATAAACATATAATAAAGAAAAATCTAATAAAAAAAGTATACAAAATAAACATAAAATAATGTAAATTCGTATCAAAATAAATAAACAAAATACCAATACAAGAATGTGTATTTGTATAAATATAAATATACAAAATACACATTAAATAACGTGAATTTGTATAAAACTATACACAAAAATACACAAAAGTAATTAGATTTGTATGAAAATGGATATACAAAATACACATAAAATAAGCTAAACTTGAATTGAAATAAAATAATGTAAATTTGTATCAAAATATTTATAAAAATACACATATAATAAAGTGGATTTGTATAAAAATATATAAACAAAATACTCATTAAATAATGTAAATACGTATAAAAAAAATTGTACAAAATACACATATAATAATGTAGTCCGTATCAAAATAAATAAACACAATACCAATAAAATAATGTAAATTTGTATGAGAAAACATATACAAAATACACCAAAATAATGCAAATTTCTATAAATATATATACAAAAATGCACATTAAATAAAGTAAATTTGCATAAAAATATACACAAAACACACATTAAATAATCTACATGTAAATAAATACACAGAATATCAATGAAATAATGTAAATTTTATAAGAATAAAGATGCAAAATTCATAAAATATCGCTTTTTTATAATATATATATACAAAATACATATAAAATATTTAAATTTGTATTACAATAAATATACAAAATGGACATACAATGAAGTAAATTTGTGTTGAAATAGATATGCCAAATACATATAAAACAATGTAAATTTGTTTCAAAATACACATAAAATTAAGTAAATACGTATAAAAAAATGTATACAAAATACACATAAAATAAAGTAAATTCTAATCAAAATAAATACACAAAATACCAATAAAAGAATGTGTATTTGTATAAATATAAATATACAAAATACACATAAAATAACGTAAATTTCTATAAAACTATATACAAAAATACACAAAAGTAATTAAATTTGTATGAAAATAGATATACAAAATAAACATAAAATAAGCTAAATTTGAGTTGAAATATATATACAGAATACATAAAATAATGTAAATTTGTATCAAAATATATATACAAATACACACATAATAACGTAAATTTTTTAAAAAATATATAAGCAAAATTCTCATGAAATACTTTAAATACGTATAAAAAATATGTACAAAATACACATATAATAATGTAATTCGTATCAAAATATATAAACAAAATACCAATAAATTAATGTAAATTTGTATGAGAAACTATATACAAAATACATATAAAATAACGCAAATTTCTAAAAAAATAAATGTACAAAAATGCACGTAAAATAAGGTAAATTTGCATAAAAATATATATACAAAGCACACATTAAATAATGTAAATACGTATAAAAATATGTATACAAAATACCTATGAAATAATCTGAATTAGTATCGAATTAAATTAACAAAAATACCAATAAAATAATGTAATTATGGATGAAAATATATATTGAAAATACACATAAGATAACCTAAACACAAATACAAATATACACATAAAATAATTTAAAATTGAATGAAATAAATATACAAAATAAACATAAAATAAGTTAAATTTGTAATGAAATATATGTACAAATACATATAATAATAATGTAAATTTGTATGAAAATATAAATCCAAATACATGAATTTGTTTAAAATTTGTATCAAAATATATACGAATACACACAATTAAATAACGTAAATTTTAAAAATATATATACAAAATAAACATGAAAAATGTAAATACGTAGAAAATATATATACAAAATACTCATAAATAATGTAAATTGGATCAAAATATATCAACAAATTTCCAATAAAAGAATGTATATTTGTAGAAAATATATTATACAAATAAAATAACTAAAATTTGTATAAAATATATACAAAATACGTTAATTTGTTTGAAATTTGTATAATAGATATACAAATTTAATAAAATTTGTATAAATACATATACAAACACACTTATAAAATAATGTGTAATTTGTATGAAAATATATAAACAAATACTGTTAAATAACGTAAATTTGGATAAATTATATACAAAATATACATTAAACATTTTATATGTATGTAAAATATATATACAAAATACTCATAAATAATGTTAAATCGTATCAAATTAAATAAACAGAATATATAAGATAATGTAAATTTGTATGAAAATAAAGATGCAAAATACATATAATAACGCATATTTGTATAAATATATATACAAATATATATATAGTTAAATTTGTTAATTATAATATATATACAAATACACAATAAATATTTTGTGTATTTTGTATATCCATTTTCATACAAATCTAATTACTTTTGTGTATTTTTGTGTATAGTTGTATACAAATTCACGTTATTTAATGTGTATTTTGTATATTTATATTTATACAAATACACATTCTTGTATTGGTATTTTGTTTATTTATTTTGATACGAATTTACATTATTTTATGTGTATATTGTATACTTTTTTTTATACGTTTTTACTTAATTATATGCGTATTTTGCATATATATTTTAATACAAATTTAATTATTTTATGTGTATTTTCGTTTATATTTTTGTAAAAAAATGCGTTAATTTATGGGTATTTTGTATTTTAATTTTTATACAAATTTACATTATTTTATTAATTTTCTGTGTATTTATATTGATACGATTTTACATCATTCTATTTGTGTTTTGTATATATATATTTTGATATTTATTTACAGTATTTAATGAGTAATTTGTATATATTTTATACAAATCTACATTATTTTAAGTGTATTTGTTTATATATTTTCATTCAAATTTACATTATTTTATGGGTATTTTGTATATGTATTTAAATACAAATCCATCTAATTTTATGTGTATTTTGTATATTTATTTGCATACAAATTTTAATTATTTTTTGTGTATTTTTGTATATAGTTTTATACAAATTTAGGTTATTTCATGTGTATTTTGTATGTCTATTTTCATACAAACACACATTCTTTTATTGATATTTTGTTTATTTATTTTGACGCGAATTTACATCATTTAATGTGTATTTTGTATATATATTTTTATACGTATTTACATCATTTCATGTGTATTTTGTAAATATATAATAGAAATCTACGTTATTTTATGAGTATTTTGCATATTTTTTCAACACAAATTTACCTTATTGTATGTGCATTTTGTATATTAATTTTAATACAAATTTAATTATTCTATGTGTATTTTTGTATATGTATTTTTATTAAAATATGTTTATTTTCATACAAATTTACAATGTTTTATTAATATTCTGTGTATTTATTTTGATACGATTTTACATTATTTAATGTGTATTTTGTATATATATTTTATACAAATTTACATTATTTATTTGTATTTTGTATATATTTTATACATATTTACATTATTTTATGTGTATTTTGTATATATTTCAATACAAATTTACGTTATTTTATGTGTATTTTGTATATATATTTTCATACAAATTTACATTATTTTATGTTTTTTGTATATATTTTATACAAATTTACTTATTTTATGTGTATTTTGTATATTTATTTTCATACAAATTTACATTATTTTATTGTATTTTGTTAATTTATTTTGATATGAATTTACATTATTTATGTGTATTTGTATATATATTTTTATACGTATTTACTTTATTTTATGTATATTTTGTATATATATTTTATAGAAATCTACGTTATTTTATGTGCATTCGTATATATATTTTGAAACAAATTTACATTATTTATATGTATTTTGCATATCTCTTTCAGTACAAATTTACGTTATTTTTTGTGTATTTTGTATATCTATTTTAATACAAATTTAAATTATTTCACATGTATTTTTGTATATATATTTTTATACAAATTTACGTTATTTTATGTGGATTTTGTATATTTATTTTCATACAAACTTACATTATTTCACTGATATTTTGTTTATTTATTTTGATACGAATTTACATTATTTTATGTGTATTGTGTAAATATTTTTTATACGTATTTACATTATTTAATTTATTATGTATATATATTATACAAATTTACGTTATTTTTTATGTATTTGTATATATATTTTTATATAAATTTACATTATTTTATGTGTATTTTTTTATATGTATCTCAATACAAATTTACCTAATTTATGTGTATTTTGTATATTTATTTTCATACAAATTTAAAATATTTTTGTGTATTTTGTATATAGTTTTATACAAATTTAAGTTATTTTTATGTATTTTGTATATATTTTCATACTAATACATATTCTTTTATTGATATTTTGTTTTTTTATTTTACGAATTTACATTATTTAATGTGTATTTTGAATATATATATATATATATTTATACGTATTTACATCATTTCATGTGTATTTTGTATATATATTTCTATAGAAATCTACGTTATTTTATGTGTATTCGTATATATTTTGAAACAAATTTAAACTGTTTTATGTGGGTTTTGCATATTTTTTCAATACAAACTTACCTTATTGTATCTGCATTTTGTATATTAATTTTAATACAATTTTAATTATTCTAAGTTTATTATTTATTTGTATTTTTATAAAATATGCTTTATTTTATTGGTAATTGCATCTTTATTTTCATACAAATTTACATTATTTTATTGATATTCTGTGTATTTATTTTGATACGATTTTACATTATTCTATGTGTATTTTGTATATATATGTTATACAAATGTACGCTATTTTATGTGTATTTGTTTTAATTTCATACAAATTTACATTATTTTATGTGTATTTTCTATATGTATTTAAAGATAAATTTAACTAATTATATGTGTATTTTGTAGATCTATTTTCATACAAATTGAAATTTTTGTTTTTTTATTTTTATACATATTTTCGTTATTTTATGTGGATTTTGTATATTTATTTTCCTACACATATACGTTCTTTGATCGGAAATTTGTTTATCTATTTTGATGCGAATTTACATTATTTTTTTATTATTTTTTATATATATTTTTATACTTTTTTACATCATTTTATATGTATTTTGTACGTATATTTTCATAGAAATTTACTCTATTTTATGTGTATTCGTATATATATTTTGATACAAATTTACGTTATTTATGTGTATTTTGCATATCTATTTCAATACAAATTTACTTTATTGTATGTGCATTTTGAATATTTATTTTAATACAAATTAAATTATTTTATATGTATTTTTGTATATATATTTTTATGCAAATATGAGTTATTATATGGGTATTTTGCATCTTTATTTTCATACAAATTTACATTATTTTATTGATATTCTGTTTATTTATTTTGATACGATTTAACCTTATTCTATGTGTATTTTGTATATATTTTTTTATACATATTTACATTATTTAATGTTTATTTTGTATATATATTATCCAAATTTACGTTATTTTTTGTGTATTTGTTTATATATTTTTATATAAATTTACATTATTTTATGTGTATTTTGTTTTTGTATTTCAATAAAAATTTGCCTAATTTTATGTGTATTTTGCATATATATTTTCAAACAAATTTAAATTATTTTTTGTGTATTTTTGTATATATTTTTATACAAATTTTAGTTATTTTATTTGTATTTTATATATATCTTCCTACAAATATACATTCTTTAACTGGAATTTAGTTTATTTATTTTGATACGAATTTACATTATTTTATTTGTATTTTGTATATATATTTTTCTACGTATTTAAATTATTTTATGTGTATTTTGTATATACAGTTTCACAAAAATTTACGTTATTTTATTGTGTGTATTCGTATATATTTTGATACATATATATTTTGATACATAATTCATGTTATTTTATGTGTATTTGTATATCTATTTTCATACAAATATATATTATTCTATGTGTATTTTTACATATCATTCATTACAAATTTACCTTATTTTATGTTTATTTTGTATATTTATTTAATTCAATTTAAAAAAATTTTTTATGTATATTTGTATTTGTATTTAGGTTATTTTATGTGTATGTTCTATATATATTTTTATCCAAAACTACATTATTTTATTATTATTTTATTAATTTAATTATATAATAATTTATATTATTTCATGAATTTTGTATACATTTTTTATACTCGTTTACATTATGTATGTGTGTTTCTTTATATTTTTTAATGCAAATTTATTTTATGTGCATTTTTGTACATATATTTTTTTAGAAATTGGCGTTATTTTATGTGTATTTTGTATATGTTTTCTCATGAAAATTTACTTTATTTTATTGGTATTTTGTTTATTTATTTTGATACGAATTATATGATTATATGTGTATTTTGTACATATTTTTTTATACGTATTTACATTATTTAATGTGTATTTTGTTTATATATTTTTATATGAAATTTACGTAATTATGTGTATTTGTAAAAATATTTTGATACAAATTTACCTTATTTTATGTATTTTGTATATATATTTCAATTCAAATTAAGCTTATTTTGTGTGTATTTTGTATATCTATTTTCGTACAAATTTAATTACTGTGTATTTTTGTATATAGTTTTATATAAATTTACGTTATTTTATGTACATTTTGTATATTTATATTTATACAAAGACATTCTTTTATTTGTATTTTTCCTATTTATATTTATACGAATTTACATTATTTTCTGTGTATTTTGTATACATTTTTTATACGTATTTACATTATTTATGTATTTTGTATATATTTTGATAGAAATCTACGTTTTTTTGTGTGTGTGTATTCGTATATATATTTTTAAACAAATTTACATTATTTTATATGTATATTGCATATGTATTTCAATACAAATTTACCTTATTGTATGTGCATTTTGTATATTTATTTTAATACAAATTCAAATATCTTATGTGTATTTTGGTATCTATAATTTTATAAAAAATGCGTTATTTTATATGTATTTTGCATCTTAATTTTCATAAAAATGTATATTATTTTATTAATATTCTGTGTATACATTTTGATACGATTTTACATTATTCTATTTGTGTTTTGTATATATTTCTTTATATATATTTACATTCTTTAATGTGTATTTTGTATTTATATTTCATACAAATTTACGTTATTTTATGTGAATTTCTTTATATATCTTCATTCAAATATACATTATTTTATGTGTATTTTGTAAATGTATTTCACTACAAATTTCCTTATTTTTATGTGTATTTTGCATATTTTTTCAACACAAATTTACCTTATTCTATGTGCATTTTGTATATTAATTTTAATACAAATTTAATTATTCTATGTGTATTTTTGTATATGTATTTTTATTAAAATATGCTTCATTTTATGGGTGTTTTACTTCTTTATTTTCATACAAATTTACAATGTTTTATTAATATTCTGTGTATTTATTTTGATACGATTTTACATTTTTTTTATACATATTTACATTATTTAATGTGTATCTTGTATATTTTAAAACAAATTTACGTTATTTTATGCGATTTTACATTATTCTATTTGTTTTTTGTATATATTTTTTTATACATATTTACATTATTTAATGTGTATCTTGCATATATATTTTATACAAATTTACGTTATTTTAAATGTATTTGTTTATATATTTTCATTCAAATTTACATTATTTTATGTGTATTTTGTATATGTATTTCAATACAAATTTACCAAATTTTATGTATATTTTGTATATTTCTTTTCATACAAATTTAAATTATTTTTGTGTATTTTTGTATTTAGTTTTATACAAATTTATGTTATTTTATGTACGCATTTACATTCTTTAATGTGTGTTTTGTATATATATTTTTATGCAAATTTACTTTATTTTATGTGCATTTTTGTACATATATTTTTATCGAGATTTGCGTTATTTTATGTGTATTTGTATATGTTTCTCATACAAATTTACATTATTTTATTGCTATTTTGTTTATTTATTTTGATACGAATTACATGATTATATATGTATTTTGTACATATTTTTTATACGTATTTACATTACTTAATATGTATTTTGTTTATATATTTTTAAACAAATCTACGTTATTATATGTATTTGTATAAATATTTTGATACAAATTTACATTATTTTATGTATTTTGTATATACATTTCAATTCAAACTTAGCTTATTTTATCTGTATTTTGTATATCTATTTTCAAACAAATTTTATTACTTCTGTCTATTTTTGTATATAGTTTTAAACAAATTTACGTTATTTTATGTGTATTTTGTATATTTATATTTATACAAATACACATTCTTTTATTGGTATTTTGTTTATTTATTTTGATACGATTTTACATTATTTTATGTGTATTTTGTATACATTTTTTTAAACGTAATTACTTCATTTTATGTGTATTTTGTATATATATAGAAATCTACGTTATTTTATGTGTATTCGAATATATATTTTGAAACAAATTTACATTGTTTTATATGTATTTTGCATATCTATTTCAATACAAACCTACCTTATTGTATGTTCATTTTTTATATTTTATGGGTATTTTGCATCTTTATTTTCATACAAATTTACATTATTTTATTAATATTCTGTGTATTTATTTTGATATGATTTTACATTATACTATTTTTGTTCGGTATATATATTTTTTATACATATTTACATTATTTAATGTGTATTTTGTATATATATATATATATATATATATATATATATATATATATATATATATATATATATATATATATATATATATATATATATATATATATATATATATATATATATTTGATACAAATTTACGTTATGTTAAGGGTATATGTTTATATATTTTCACTCAAATTTACATTATTTTATGTGTATTTTGTATATGTATTTCAATCCAAATTTTCTTAATTTTATGTGTATTTTGTATATTTATTTTCATAGAAATTTAAATTATTTTGGTGTATTTTGGTATATAGTTTTATACAAATTTTGGTTATTTTATGTGTATTTTGTATATCTATTTTTCATACAAATACACATTCTTTTATTGAAATTTTGTTTATTTATTTGACGCGAATTTACATTATTTTAATGTATTTTGTATATATATTTTATACGTATTTACATCATTTCATTTGTATTTTGTATATATTTCTATAGAAATTTATGGTATTTTATGTGTATTCGTATATATATTTTCAATATATTTTTCCTTATTGTATGTGCATTTTGTATATATATTTTAATACAAATTTAATTATTCTATGTGTATTTTCGTATATGTATTTTTATAAAAATATGCTTTATTTTATGGGTATTTTGTTAATTTATTTTCATACAAATTTACATTATTTTATTGATATTATGCTCATTCATTTTTATACGATTTGATTATATTCTATGTATTTTGTATATATATTTTCATACAAATCTACGTTATTTTATATGTATTTGTTTATATATTTTGACACAAATTTACATTATTTTATATGTATTTTTGTATATATATTTCAAAAGAAATTTACCTTATTTTATGTGTATTTTGTATATTTTTTTCATACAAACTCAAATATTTTATATATATTTTGTATGTATTTTAATACAAATTTTAGTTATGTTGTGTGTATTTTGTAAATTTATTTTCATTCAAATATAAATTATTTTATTGGTATTTTGTTGATTTATATTGATACGATTTTACATTTTTTATATGTACTTTGTATATATATATTTATATATATTTACATATATTTAATATATATTTTGTATATATATTTTATACTAATTTATGGTATTTTATGTGTATTTGTATATATATTTTATATATATTTACATTATTTTATGTGTATTTTGTATATATATTTCAATACAAATTTACCTAATTTTATGTGTATTTTGTATATTTATTTTCATATTATTTTTGTGTATTTTGTATATAGTTTTATACAAATTTATTATTTTATGTGTATTTTGTATATTTATATTTATACAAATACACATTCTTTTATTGATATTTTGTTAATTTATTTTGATTCGAATTTAGAATATTTTATGTGTATTTTGTATACATTTTTTTATACGTATTTACTTAATTTTATGTATATTTTGTATATAAATATTTTTATAGAAATCTACGTTATTTGATATGTATTCGTATATATATTTTGAAACAAATTTACATTGTTTTATATGTATTTTTGCATATCTCTTTCAGTACAAATCTACCTTATTGTATGTGCATTTTGTATATTTATTTCAATACAAATTGAAATATTTTATGTGTATTTTTGTATATATATTTTTTTATAAAAAATGCGCTATTTAAGGGAATTTTTCATCTTTATTTTAATACAAATTTACATTATTTTATTGATATTCTGTGTATTTATTTTGTTGCGATTTTACATTATCCTATGTGTTTGTATATATATTTTATACAAATGTACGTTATTTTATGTGTATTTGTTTTCATTTCATTCAAATTTACATTATTTCATGTGTATTTTGTATATGTATTTCAATACAAATTTACCTAATTTTATCTGTATTTTGTATATTTATTTTCATACAAATTTAAATAATTTTGTTGTATTTTTGTATATAGTTTTATACAAATTTACGTTATTTTATGTGTATTTTGTATATGTATTTTCATAAAAATGCACATTCTTTTATTGATATTTTGTTTATTTTTTTTTAACGCGAATTTACATTATTTAATGTGAATTTTTTATATATATTTTATACGTATTTACATCAATTTATGTGTATTTTGTATATATATTTCTATAGAAATCTACGTTATTTTATGTGTATTCGTATATATATTTTGAAACAAATTTACATTATTTATGTGGGTTTTGCATATTTTTTCAATACAAACTTACCTTATTGTATCTGCATTTTGTATATTAATTTTAATACAAATTTAATTATTCTATGTGTATTTTGTATATATATTTTTATAAAAATATGGTTTATTTTAGTTTATTTTATGGTTTTATTTTCATACAAATTTATATTATTTTATTGATATTCTGTGTATTTATTTTGATACGATTTTACATTATCCTATGTGTATTTTATATATTTTTTATACATATTTACAAAATGTACGTTATTTTATGTGTATTTGTTTTCATTTCATACAAATTTACATTATTTTATGAGTATTTTGTACATATATTTAAATACAAATTTAACTAATTATATGTATTTTGTATCTATTTTCAAACAAATTGAAATTATTTTTTTATGTATTTTTGTATATATTTTTATACAAATTTTCGTTATTTTATGTGTATTTTCTATATTTATTTTCCTACACATATACGTTCTTTCATCGGAATTTTGTGTATTTGTTTTGATATGAATTTACATTATTTTAGGTGTATTTGGTATATATATTTTTATACTTGTTTACATCATTTTATATGTATTTTGTACGTATATTTTATTGTGTGTATTCGTATATATTTTGATACATATTTTATACCAATTCATGTTATTTTATGTGTATTTGTATATCTATTTTCATACAAATATATATTATTCTATGTGTATTTTTACATATCATTCATTACAAATTTACCTTATTTTATGTTTATTTTGTATATTTATTTAATTCAATTTTAATTTTTTTTTTATGTATATTTGTATTTGTATTTAGGTTATTTTATGTGTATTTTCTATATATATTTTTATCCAAAACTACATTATTTTATTAGTATTTTCTTAATTTAATTCGATACGAATTTAGATTATATCATAGGAATTTTGTATACATTTTTTTATACTCGGTTACATTATGTATTGTGTGTTTTGTTTATATTTTTTAATGCAAATTTAAACTATTTTTATGTATTTTGTACATATATTTTTATAGAAATTGGCGTTATTTTATGTGTATTTTGTATATGTATTTTCATACAAATTTACATTATTTTGTGGGTATTTTGTTTATTTATTTTGATACGAATTAAATTATTATATTTGTATTTTGTACATATTTTTTAATAAGTATTTACAATATTTAATGTGTATTGTTTATATATTTATATAAAATTTAAGTAATTATATGTGTATTTGTATAAATATTTTGATACAAATTTACATTATTTTTTGTATTTTGTATATATATTTCAATTCAAATTTAGCTTATTTTGTGTATTTTGTATATTTTTCATACAAATTTAATTACTTGTGTATTTTTGTATATAGTTTTATATAAATTTAAGTTATTTGATGTGCATTTTGTATATTTATATTTATACAAACACATTCTTTTATTGGTATTTTGCTTATTTATATTCATACGAATTTACATTATTTTATGTGTATTTTGAATACATTTTTTATATATTTACTTAATATTATGTGTATTTTGTAAATATATTTTATAGAAATCTACGTTTTTTGTGTGTGTATTCGTATATATATTTTAAACAAATTTACATTATTTTATATGTATTTTGCATATGTATTTCAATACAAATTTACCTTATTGTATGCATTTTGTATATTTATTTTAATACAAATTCAAATATCTTATGTGTATTTTGGTATCTATAATTTTATATAAAATGCGTTATTTTATAGGTATTTTGCATCTTAATTTTCATAAAATGTATATTATTTTATTAATATTCTGTGTATACATTTTGATACGATTTTACATTATTCTATTTGTGTTTTGTATATATTTTTTATATATATTTACATTCTTTAATGTGTATTTTGTATTTATATTTCATACAAATTTACGTTATTTTATGTGTATTTCTTTATATATTTTCATTCAAATATACATTATTTTATGTATTTTGTAAATGTATTTCACTACAAATTTCCTTATTTTATGTGTATTTTGTATATTTCTTTTCATACAAATTTAAATTTTTGTGTATTTTGTATATAGTTTTATACAAATTTAGGTTATTTTATGTGCATTTACATTATTTAATGTGTGTTTGTATATATATATTTTATGCAAATTTACTTTATATAACGTGCATTTTGTACATATATTTTTTAGAAATTTGCGTTATTTTATATGTATTTGTATATCTTTTCATACAAATTTACATTATTTTATTGCTATTTTGTTTATTTAGTTTGATACGAATTACATGATTATATGTGTATTTTGTCCTTTTTTATATATTTACATTACTTAATGTGTATTTTGTTTATATATTTTTAAACAAATTTACGTTATTATATGTATTTATATATATTTTGATAGAAATTTACATTATTTTATGTATTTCTATATACATTTCAATTCAAATTTAGCTTATTTTATCTGTATTTTGTATATCTATTTTCATACGAATTTAATAACTTCTGTGTATTTTGTATATAGTTTTATACATATTTACGTTATTTTATGTATATTTGTATATTTATATTTATATATATACATATTCTTTTATTGGTATTTTGTTAATTTATTTTGATACGAATTTACATTATTTTGTGTATTTTGTATACATTTTCTTATACGTATTTACTTCATTTTATGTGTATTTTGTATTCATTTTTTATACGTATTTACTTCATTTTATGTGTATTTTGTATATATATTTTTTATAGAAATTTACGTTATCTTATGTGTATTCGTATATATATTTTGAAACAAATTTATATTGATTATATGTATTTTGCATATCTATTTTAATACAAATTTACCTTATTGTATGTGCATTTTGTATATTTATTTTAATACTAATTTAAATATTTTATGAGTATTTTGTTATATATATTTATATAAAAAAGCCGTTTTTTTTATGGGTATATTGCATCTTTATTTTCAGACATATTTACATTATTTTATTAATATTCTGTGTATTTATTTTGATACGATTTTACATTATTCTATTTGTGTTTTGTATATATTTTTCATACATATTTACATTGTTTAATGTGTATTTTGTATATATATATTTGATACAAATTTAAGTTATTTTAAGTGTATGTTTATATATTTTTATTCAAATTTACATTATTTTATGAGTATTTTGTATATGAATTTCAATACAAATTTACCTAATTTTATGTGTTTTGTATATTTATTTTCATACAAATTTAAATTATTTTTGTGTATTTTTGTATATTGTTTCATATAAATTTAGGTTATTTTATGTGTATTTTGTATATCTATTTTCATACAAATACACATTCTTTTATTGATATTTTGTTTATTTATTTTGAAGCGAATTTACATTATTTAATGTGCATTTTGTATATATATTTTTATACGTATTTACATCATTTCATGTGTATTTTGTATATATATTTCTATAGAAATGTACGTTATTTTATGTGTATTCGTATATAGATTTTGAAACAAATTTACACTTTTATATAAAGTGTATTTTGCATATTTTTTCAATACAAATTTACCTTATTGTATATGCATTTTGTATATTAATTTTGATACAAATTTAATTATTCTGTGTATTTTTGTATATGAATGTTTATAAAAATATGATTTATTTTATGGGTATTTTGCATCTTTATTTTCATACAAATTTACATTATTTTATTGATATTCTGCTCATTCATTTTGATACGATTTGACATTATTCAATGTGTATTTTCTATATTTTTCAGACAAATTTACGTTATTTTATGAGTATTTGTTTATATATTTTGACACAAATTTACAATATTTTAAGGGTATTTTGTATATATATTTCAAAAGAAATTTACCAATTTTTATGTGTATTTTCTATATCTATTTTCATACAAACTAGAATTATTTTATGTATTTTGTATTTATTTTGATACAAATTTTAGTTATGTTATGTGTATTTTGTAAGCTTATTTTCATTAAAATATATATTATTTTATTGGTATTTTGTTGATTTATATTGATACGAATTTACATTATTTTATATGTTCTTTGTATATATATATTTTTATACGCATTTTCATTATTTAATATTTATTTTGAATATATATTTTTATACAAATTCATGGTATTTTATGTGTATTTGTATATATATTTTCATATAAATTTACATTATTTTATGTATATTTTGTACATATATTTCATTACAAATTTACATTATTTTATGTTTATTTTGTATGTGTATTTTGTATATTTATATTTATACAAATACACATTCTTTTATTGGTATTTTGTCTATTTATTTTGAATCGAATTTACATTATTTTATGTGTATTTTTTATACATTTTTTTATGCCTATTTACTTAATTTATATGTGTATTTTGTATATATATTTTTATAGAAATCTACGTTATTTTATGTGTATTCGTATATATATTTTGAAACAAATTTACATTGTTTTATATGTATTTTGCATATCGATTTTAATACAAATTTACCTTATTGTATGTGCATTTTGTATATTTATTTTAATACAAACTCAAATATTTTATGTGTATTTTGTTATATATATATATTTATAAAAAATGCGTTATTTTATGGGTATTTTGCATCTTAATTTTCATACAAATTTACATTATTTTATTAATATTCTGTGTATTTATTTTTAAACGATTTTACATTATTGTATATGTGTTTTGTATATATTTTTTAATACATATTTATATTATTTAATGTTTATTTTGTATTTATATTTTATACAAATTTACATCATTTTAATTGTATTTGTTTATATATTTTCATTCAAATTTACATTATTTTAAGTGTATTTTGTATATGTATTTAAATAAATATTTACCTAATTTTATGTGTATTTTGTATATATATTTTCATAGATATTTGAATTATTTTGTGTATTTATGTATATAGATTTATACAAATTTACGTTATTTTATGTGTATTTTGTATATCTATTTTCATACAAATACACATTCTTTTATTGATATTATGTTTATTTATTTTGAAGAGAATTTACATTATTAAATGTGTATTTTGTATATATATTTTTAAACGTATCTACATCATTTCAGGTGTATTTTGTACATATATTTCTATATAAATATACGTTATTTTATGTGTATATATTATATATACAAATTTACATTAATTTATTGGTATTTTGTTGATTTATTTTGATACGAATTACATGATTATATGTGTATTTTGTACATATTTTTTTATACGTATTTACATTATTTAATGTGTATTTTGTTTATATATTTTTATACAAATCTACGTTATTATATATGTATTTGTATAAATATTTTGATACAAATTTACATTATTTTATGTATTTTGTATATATATTTCAATTCAAATTTAGCTTATTTTGTGTGTATTTTGTATATCTATTTTCATACAAATTTTATAAATTTTGTGTATTTTTGTATATAGTTTTATATAAATTTACGTTATTTTATGTGTATTTTGTATATTTATATTTATACAAATAACATTCTTTTATTGGAATTTTGTTTATTTATTTTGATACGAATTTACCTTATTTTATGTGTATTTTGTATATATTTTTTTATATGAATTGCCTTCATTTTATGTGTATTTTGTATATATATTTTTATAGAAATCTACGTCATTTTATGTGTATTCGTATATATATTTTGAAACAAATTTATATTCTTTTATATGTATTTTGCATATCTATTTCAATACAAATTTACCTTATTGTATGTTCATTTTGTATATTTATTTTAATACAAATTCAAATATTTTATGTGTATTTTGGTAATATATCTTAATAAAAAAATGCGTTATTTTTTGGGTATTTTGCATCTTAATTTTCATACAAATTTACATTATTTTATTAACATTCTGTGTATTTATTTTGATACGATTTTACATTATTCTATTTGTGTTTTGTATATATTTTTTTTATACATATTTACATTACTTAATGAGTATTTTTTATATATATTTTATAGAAATCTACGTTAATTTAAGTGTATTTGTTTATATATTTTCATTCAAATTTACATTATTTTATGTGTATTTTGTATATGTATTTCAATACAAATTTACCTAATTTTGTGTGTATTTTGTATATTTATTTTCATACAAATTTAAATTATTTTTGTGTATTTTTGTATATAGTTTTATACAAATTTACGTTATTTTATGTGTATTTTGTATATGTATTTTCTTACAAATACACATTATTTTATTGATATTTTCTTTATTTATTTTGACACGAATTTACTTTATTTAATGTGTATTTTGTATATATATTTTTATATGTATTTACATCATTTCATGTGTATTTTGTATATATATTTCTATAGAAATATACGCTATTTTATGTGTATTCGTATATATATTTTGAAGCAAATCTACATTACTTTATGCGTATTTTGTATATATATTTCATTACAAATTTGCCTTATTTTATGTTTATTTTATATCTATTTTCATTCAAATTCAAATTATTTTATATGTATATATTTATTTGTATTTACGTTCTTTTATGTGTATTTTCTATTTATATTTTCATTCAAAATTACATTATTTTATCGGTATTTTGTTCATTTATTTCGATGCGAATTTAGATTATTTCATGTGTATTTTCTATACATATTTTTATACGCATTTACATTATTTAATATGTGTTTTGCATATATATTTTTTATACAATTTTACTTCATTTTGTGTACATTTGTGTTGTTGTTTTTATACAAATTTACATTATTTTAAGTGTATTTTGTACTTTTTTATTATAAATTTGCCTTATTTTATGTGTATTTCGTTTATTTAATTTCATACAAATTTAATGTATTTGATGTGCGTTTTTGTTCATATATTTTTATAGAAATTTGCGTTATTTTATGTGTATTTTGTATATATTTTTTCATATAAATTTACATTTTTTTTATTATTATATTGTTTTATATTTGATACGAATTTACATTATTATATGTGTATTTTGTATATATTTTGTATACGTGTTTTCAGAATTTAATGTGTATTTTGTTTATATATTTTAAAACAAATTTACGTTATTTTATGCGTATTTTTTTAATTATTTTGATACAAATATACATTATTTTATGTCTTTTTTATATATATTTCATTACAAATTTAGTTTATTTTATATATATTTTGTATATCTATTTTCATACAAATTTAATTTACTTTTGTGTATTTTTGTATAGTTTTATACAAATATACGTTATTTTATGTGTATTTGTATATTTTATTTTCACACAATTCACATTCTCTATTGGTATTTTTTATTTTTTTTATTTATTTTTTTATTATATTTATTATTATTTTTGTATTTTTATATATATTTACATTATTTAATGTGTATTTTTTTTTATATATTTTTATGCAAATTTACGTTATTATATGTGTATTTGTATAAATATTTTGATACAAATTTGCATTATTTAATGTATTTTGTATATATATTTCAATTCAAATCTAGCTTGTTTTGTGTGTATTTTGTGTATCTATTTTCATATAAATTTTATTACTTTTGGGTATTTTTGTAAAGTTTTATATAAATTTACGTTATTTTATGTGTATTTTGAATATTTATATCCATACAAATACACATTCTTTTATTGGTATTTTGTTGATTTATTTTGATATGAATTTACTTTATTTTATGTGTATTTTGTATACATTTTTTATATGTATTTCCTTCATTTTATGTGTATTTTGTAGATATATTTTTATAGAAATCTACGTTATTTTATGTATATTCGTATATATATTTTGAAACAAATTTATATTGTTTTATATGTATTTTGCATATCTATTTCAATGTAAATCTACTTTATTGTATGTTCATTTTGTATATTTATTTTAATACAAATTCAAATATTTTATGTGTATTTTAGTAATATATTTTAATAGAAAAATGAGTTGTTTTATGTTTATTTTGCATCTTAATTTTCATACAAATTTACATTATTTTATTAATATCCTATGTATTTATTTTGATACGATTTTACATTATTCTATTTGTGTTTTGGATATATATTTTTTTTACATATATTTACATTATTCAACGTGTATTTTGCATCTACATTTTCATACAAATTTACATTATTTGATTGATATTCTGTGTATTTATTTTGATACGATTTTACATTGTTTTATGTGTATTTTGTATATATTTTATTTTTCATATATACATTATTTAATGTGCATTTTCTATATATTTATTTATATACAAAAATACGTTACTTTATGTCTATTTGTTTATATATTTTCATACAAATTTACATTATTTTATATGTATTTTTATATGTATTTCAATACAAATTTCCCTAATTTGATGTGGATTTTGTATATCTGTTTTTATACAAATTGAAATTATTTTTGTGTTTTTTTGTATGTATTTTAATACAAATTTTAGGTTTTTTATATATTATTTTGTATATTGATTTTCCTACATATATACATTCTTGTATTGAAATTTAGTTTATTGAATCTGATACGAATTTACTTTATTTTAGGTGTATTTTGTACATATATTTTTTCACGTATTTACATCATTTTATGTGTATTTTTTATATATATTTTCATAGAAATTTACGTTATAATATGTTCTGTCGTATATATATTTTAATACAAATTTACATTATTTTATGTGTATTTTGCATATCTATTTCAATACAAATTTACCTTATTGTATGTGCATTTTGTACATTTTTTTATACAAATTTAATTATTTTATGTGTATTTTTGTATATATATTTTTATACAAATATACGTTATTTTATGGGTATTTTGCATCTTTATTTTCATAGAAATTTACATTATTTTATTGATATTCTGTTCATTTATTTTGATACAATTTTATATTATTCTATGTGTATTTTGTATCTATAATATAATGTAAATTTGTATCAAAAAATTTTAACAGATGCGCATAAAATAACGTAAATTTGTTTTAAAAATATACAAGATACACATTAAATAATGTAAATATGTATAAAAAAATATATACAAAACACAAATAGAATAATGTAAAATCGTATCAAAATAAATACATAGAATATTAATAAAACATTGTAAATTTGTATGAAAATAAAGATGCAAAATACCCATTAAATAACGCATTTTTATAAAAATATATATACCAAAATACACATAAAATATTTAAATTTGTATTACAATAAATATACAAAATGCACATACTATAAGGTAAATTTGTATTGAGATAGATATGCAAAATACATATAAAACAATGTAAATTTGTTTCAAAATATATATACGAATACACATAAAATAACGTAGATTTCTATAAAAATATATACAAAATACACATAAAATGAAGTAAATACGTTTAAAATAATGTATACAAAATACACATAAAATAATGTAAAATCGTAAATAAAAATAAATAAACAAAATATTTGTAAGTATAAATATAAATATACAAAATACACATAAAATTACGTAAATTTGTATAAAACTATATACAAAAATACACAAAAGTAATTAAATTTGTATGAAAATAGATATACAAAATACAGATAAAATAAGCTAAATATATATATATACAAAATACACATATAATTAAGTAAAAACGTATAAAAAAAGTATACAAAATACACATAAAATAATGTAAATTCGTATCAAAATAAATAAACAAAATACCAATACAAGAATGTGTATTTGTATAAATATAAATATACAAAATACACATTAAATAACGTGAATTTGTATAAAACTATACACAAAAATACACAAAAGTAATTAGATTTGTATGAAAATGGATATACAAAATACACATAAAATAAGCTAAACTTGAATTGAAATAAAATAATGTAAATTTGTATCAAAATATTTATAAAAATACACATATAATAAAAAAGGATTTGTATAAAAATATATAAACAAAATACTCATTAAATAATGTAAATACGTATAAAAAAAATTGTACAAAATACACATATAATAATGTAGTCCGTATCAAAATAAATAAACACAATACCAATAAAATAATGTAAATTTGTGAGAAAATATACAAAATACACCAAAATAATGCAAATTTCTATAAAAATATATATACAAAAATGCACATTAAATAAAGTAAATTTGCATAAAAATATATACACAAAACACACATTAAATAATCTACATGTAAATAAATACACAGAATATCAATGAAATAATGTAAATTTTTATAAGAATAAAGATGCAAAATTCCCATAAAATATCGCTTTTTTTATAATAATATATATACCAAAATACACATAAAATATTTAAATTTGCATTGAAATAAATATACAAAATGCACATCCAGTAAAAATCTGTATTGAAATAGATATTCAAAAATACATATAAAACAATGTAAATTTGTTTCAAAATATATATACGAAAACACATAAAATTATGTAAATACGTATAAAAAAATGTATACAAAATACACATAAAATAAAGTAAATTCTAATCAAAATAAATACAAAATACGTATAAAAGAATGTGTATTTGTATAAATATAAATATACAAAATACACATAAAATAACGTAAATTTCTATAAAACTATATACAAAAATACACAAAAGTAATTAAATTTGTATGAAAATAGATATACAAAATAAACATAAAATAAGCTAAATTTGAGTTGAAATATATATACAGAATACATAAATAATGTAAATTTGTATCAAATATATATACAAATACACACATAATAACGTAAATTTTTAAAAATATATAAGCAAAATTCTCATGAAATACTTTAAATACGTATAAAATATGTACAAAATACACATATAATAATGTAATTGTATCAAAATATAAACAAAATACCAATAAATTAATGTAAATTTGTATGAGAAACTATATACAAAATACATATAAAATAACGCAAATTTCTAAAAAAATAAATGTAAAAACATGCACGTAAAATAAGGTAAATTTGCATAAAAATATATATACAAAGCACACATTAAATAATGTAAATACGTATAAAAATATGTATACAAAATACCTATGAAATAATCTGAATTAGTATCGAATTAAATTAACAAAAATACCAATAAAATAATGTAATTATGGATGAAAATATATATTGAAAATACACATAAGATAACCTAAACACAAATACAAATATACACATAAAATAATTTAAAATTGAATGAAATAAATATACAAAATAAACATAAAATAAGTTAAATTTGTAATATGTACAAAATACACATAAAATAATGTAAATTTGTATGAAAATATAAATCCAAATACACATAAAATAACATGAATTTGTTTAAAATTTGTATCAAAATATATACGAATACACACAATTAAATAACGTAAATTTTTAAGAAAATATATATACAAAATAAACATGAAAAAATGTAAATACGTAGAAAAATATATATACAAAATACTCATAAAATAATGTAAATTCGGATCAAAATATATCAACAAAATTCCAATAAAAGAATGTATATTTGTAGAAAATATATTAACAAAATACAAATAAAATAACTAAAATTTGTATAAAAATATATACAAAAATACACAAAAATAGTTTAAATTTGTTTGAAAATAGATATGCAAAATACAAATAAACTTAGGCAAATTTGTATTGAAATACATATACAAACACTTATAAAATAATGTAAATTTGTATGAAAATATATAAACAAATACTGTTAAATAACGTAAATTTGGATAAAATATATATACAAAATATACATTAAACATTTTATATATGTATAAATATATATACAAAATACTATAAATAATGTTAAATCGTATCAAAATAAATAAACAGAATATCAATAAAATAATGTAAATTTGTATGAAAATAAAGATGCAAAATACCCATATAAATAATTTAAATTTGTATGAAAATAGATATACAAAATACACATAAAATTAGGTAAATTTGTATTAAAATATATATACAAAATGCACACACAATAAATATTTTGTGTATTTTGTATATCCATTTACATACAAATCTAATTACTTTTGTGTATTTTTGTGATTAGTTTCATACAAATTCACGTTATTTAATGTGTATTTTGTATATTTATATTTATACAAATACACATTCTTGTATTGGTATTTTGTTTATTTATTTTGATACGAATTTACATTATTTTATGTGTATATTGTATACTTTTTTTTATACGTTTTTTTCTTAATTATATGCGTATTTTGCATATATATTTTAATAGAAATTCAATTATTTTATGTGTATTTTCGTATATATATTTTTGTAAAAAAATGCGTTAATTTATGGGTACTTTGCATTTTAATTTTTATACAAATTTACATTATTTTATTAATTTTCTGTGTATTTATTTTGATACGATTTTACATTATTCTATTTGTGTTTTGTATATATATTTTGATATTTATTTACAGTATTTAATGAGTAATTTGTATATATATTTTATACAAACTTACATTATTTTAAGTGTATTTGTTTATATATTTTCATTCAAATTTACATTATTTTAAGTGCATATTGTATATGTATTTAAATACAAATCCATCTAATTTTATGTGTATTTTGTATATTTATTTGCATACAAATTTTAATTATTTTTTGTGTATTTTTGTATATAGTTTTATACAAATTTAGGTTATTTCATGTGTATTTTGTATGTCTATTTTCATACAAACACACATTCTTTTATTGATATTTTGTTTATTTATTTTGACAATTTACATAATTAAATGTGTATTTTGTATAAATATATTTATAAGTATTTACATCATTACATGTGTATAATGTAAATATATATATATAGAAATATACGTTATATTATGAGTATTCGTATATATATTTTCAAATATATTTACACTGTTTTATGTGTATTTTGCATATTTTTTCAACACAAATTTACCTTATTGTATGTGCATTTTGTATATTAATTTTAATACAAATTTAATTATTCTATGTGTATTTTTGTATATGTATTTTTATTAAAATATGCTTCATTTTATGGGTGTTTTACTTCTTTATTTTCATACAAATTTACAATGTTTTATTAATATTCTGTGTATTTATTTTGATACGATTTTACATTTTTTTATACATATTTACATTATTTAATGTGTATCTTGTATATTTTAAAACAAATTTACGTTATTTTATGCGATTTTACATTATTCTATTTGTTTTTTGTATATATATTTTTTTATACATATTTACATTATTTAATGTGAATCTTGCATATATATTTTATACAAATTTACGTTATTTTAAATGTATTTGTTTATATATTTTCATTCAAATTTACATTATTTTATGTGTATTTTGTATATGTATTTCAATACAAATTTACCAAATTTTATGTATATTTTGTATATTTCTTTTCATACAAATTTAAATTATTTTTGTGTATTTTTGTATTTAGTTTTATACAAATTTATGTTATTTTATGTACGCATTTACATTCTTTAATGTGTGTTTTGTATATATATTTTTATGCCAATTTACTTTATTTTATGTGCATTTTTGTACATATATTTTTATCGAGATTTGCGTTATTTTATGTATATTTGTATATGTTTTCTCATACAAATTTACATTATTTTATTGCTATTTTGTTTATTTATTTTGATACGAATTACATGATTATATATGTATTTTGTACATATTTTTTATACGTATTTACATTACTTAATATGTATTTTGTTTATATATTTTTAAACAAATCTACGTTATTATATGTATTTGTATAAATATTTTGATACAAATTTACATTATTTTATGTATTTTGTATATACATTTCAATTCAAACTTAGCTTATTTTATCTGTATTTTGTATATCTATTTTCAAACAAATTTAATTACTTCTGTCTATTTTTGTATATAGTTTTAAACAAATTTACGTTATTTTATGTGTATTTTGTATATTTATATTTATACAAATACACATTCTTTTATTGGTATTTTGTTTATTTATTTTGATACGATTTTACATTATTTTATGTGTATTTTGTATACATTTTTTTAAACGTAATTACTTCATTTTATGTATTTTGTATATATTTTTATAGAAATCTACGTTATTTTATGTGTATTCGAATATATATTTTGAAACAAATTTACATTGTTTTATATGTATTTTGCATATCTATTTCAATACAAACCTACCTTATTGTATGTTCATTTTTGATATTTTATGGGTATTTTGCATCTTTATTTTCATACAAATTTACATTATTTTATTAATATTCTGTGTATTTATTTTGATATGATTTTACATTATATATTTTTTTACACATATTTACATTATTTAATGTGTATTTTGTATATATATATATATATATATATATATATATATATATATATATATATATATATATATATATATATATATATATATATATATATATATATATATATATATATATATATATATATATATATATATATATATATATATAAATTTATATATGTTAAGGGTATATGTTTATATATTTTCACTCAAATTTACATTATTTTATGTGTATTTTGTATATGTATTTCAATACAAATTTTCTTAATTTTATGTGTATTTTGTATATTTATTTTCATAGAAATTTAAATTATTTTGGTGTATTTTGGTATATAGTTTTATACAAATTTTGGTTATTTTATGTGTATTTTGTATATCTATTTTTCATACAAATACACATTCTTTTATTGAAATTTTGTTTATTTATTTGACGCGAATTTACATTATTTAATGTGTATTTTGTATATATATTTTTATACGTATTTACATCATTTCATTTGTATTTTGTATACATATTTCTATAGAAATCTAAATTATTTTATGTGTATTCGTATATAGATTTTGAAACAAATTTACACTTTTATGTGTATGTTGCATATTTTTTCAATACATATTTACCTTATTGTATATGCATTTTGTATATTAATTTTAATACAAATTTAATTATTCTATGTGTATTTTCGTATATGTATTTTTATAAAAATATGCTTTATTTTATGGGTATTTTTCATCTTTATTTTCATACAAATTTACATTATTTTATTGATATTATGCTCATTCATTTTGATACGATTTGATTATATTCTATGTGTATTTTGTATATATTTTTCATACAAATCTACGTTATTTTATGTGTATTTGTTTATATATTTTGACACAAATTTACAATATTTTATGGGTATTTTGTATATATATTTCAAAAGAAATTTACCTAGTTTTATGTGTATTTTGTATATCTTTTTTCATACAAACTCAAATTATTTCTATATATTTTTGTATGTATTTTAATACAAATTTTAGTTATGTTGTGTGTATTTTGTAAATTTATTTTCATTCAAATATAAATTATTTTATTGGTATTTTGTTGATTTATATTGATACGAATTTACATTATTTTATATGTACTTTGTATATATATATATTTTTATACGCATTTACATTATTTAATAATTATTTTGAATATATATTTTTATACTAATTTATGGTATTTTATGTGTATTTGTATATATATTTTCATATATATTTTCATTATTTTATGTGTATTTTGTATATATATTTCATTACAAATTTACCTTATTTTATGTTTATTTTGTGTGTGTATTTTGTATATTTATATTTATACAAATACACATTCTTTTATTGGTATTTTGTTAATTTATTTTGATTCGAATTTACAATATTTTATGTGTATTTTGTATACATTTTTTTATACGTATTTACTTAATTTTATGTATATTTTGTATATAAATATTTTTATAGAAATCTACGTTATTTGATATGTATTCGTATATATATTTTGAAACAAATTTACATTGTTTTATATGTATTTTTGCATATCTCTTTCAGTACAAATCTACCTTATTGTATGTGCATTTTGTATATTTATTTCAATACAAATTGAAATATTTTATGTGCATTTTTGTATATATATTTTTTATAAAAAATGCGCTATTTAAGGGAATTTTTCATCTTTATTTTAATACAAATTTACATTATTTTATTGATATTCTGTGTATTTATTTTAATACGATTTTACATTTTTCTATTTGTTTTTTGTATATATATATATATATATATATTTTTATACACATTTACATTATTTAATTTGTATTTTGTATATATATTTTATACAAATTTACGTTATTTTAAGTGTATTTGTTTATGTATTTTTATTCAAATTTACATTATTTTATGTGTATTTTGTATATGTATCTCAATACAAATTTACCTAATTTTATGTGTATTTTGTATATTTATTTTCATACAAATTTAAATTATTTTTGTGTATTTTTGTATATAGTTTTATACAATTTTAAGTTATTTTATGTGTATTTTGTATATCTATTTTCATACTAATACATATTCTTTTATTGATATTTTGTTTTTTATTTTAACGCGAATTTACATTATTTAATGTGTATTTTGTATATATATATTTTATACGTATTTACATCATTTCATGTGTATTTTGTATATATATTTCTATAGAAATCTACGTTATTTTATGTGTATTCGTATATATATTTTGAAACAAATTTACATTGTTTTATGTGGGTTTTGCATATTTTTTCAATACAAACTTACCTTATTGTATCTGCATTTTGTATATTAATTTTAATACAAATTTAATTATTCTATGTGTATTTTTGTATATGTATTTTTATAAAAATATGGTTTATTTTATGGTTATTTTTCATCTTTATTTTCATACAAATTTATATTATTTTATTGATATTCTGTGTATTTATTTTGTTGCGATTTTACATTATCCTATGTGTTTGTATATATATTTTATACAAATGTACGTTATTTTATGTGTATTTGTTTTCATTTCATACAAATTTACATTATTTTATGAGTATTTTGTACATATATTTAAATACAAATTTAACTAATTATATGTGTATTTTGTAAATCTATTTTCATACAAATTGAAATTATTGTTGTTGTTTTTTTTTGTATATATTTTTATACAAATTTTCGTTATTTTATGTGTATTTTCTATATTTATTTTCCTACACATATACGTTCTTTCATCGGAATTTTGTGTATTTGTTTTGATATGAATTTACATTATTTTAGGTGTATTTGGTATATATATTTTTATACTTGTTTACATCATTTTATATGTATTTTGTACGTATATTTTCTATATATTTTGTTTGAATATTTATTTTAATACAAATTAAATTATTTTATATGTATTTTGTATATATATTTCATACAAATTTACATTATTTTATTGATATTCTGAATTTACGTTATTTTATGTGTATTTGTTTAATTTACATTATTTTATGTGTATTTTGTATTTTCAAACAAATTTAAATTATTTTGTGTATTTTGTATATATTTTATACAAATTTTAGTTATTTTATTTGTATTTTGTATATATATTATTTATTTTGATATGAATTTACATTATTTTATTTGTATTTTGTATATATATTTTTTTATATGTATTTTGTACGTATATTTTATTGTGTGTATTCGTATATATTTTGATACATATTTTATACCAATTCATGTTATTTTATGTGTATTTGTATATCTATTTTCATACAAATATATATTATTCTATGTGTATTTTTACATATCATTCATTACAAATTTACCTTATTTTATGTTTATTTTGTATATTTATTTAATTCAATTTTAATTTTTTTTTATGTATATTTGTATTTGTATTTAGGTTATTTTATGTGTATTTTCTATATATATTTTTATCCAAAACTACATTATTTTATTAGTATTTTCTTAATTTAATTCGATACGAATTTAGATTATTTCATAGGAATTTTGTATACATTTTTTTATACTCGTTTACATTATGTATTGTGTGTTTTGTTTATATTTTTTAATGCAAATTTATTTTATGTGCATTTTTGTACATATATTTTTTTAGAAATTGGCGTTATTTTATGTGTATTTTGTATATGTTTTCTCACGAAAATTTACTTTATTTTATTGGTATTTTGTTTATTTATTTTGATACGAATTATATGATTATATGTGTATTTTGTACATATTTTTTTATACGTATTTACATTATTTAATGTGTATATTGTTTATATAATTTATATAAAATTTACGTAATTATATGTGTATTTGTATAAAATATTTTGATACAAATTTACTTTATTTTATGTATTTTGTATATATATTTCAATTCAAATTAAGCTTATTTTGTGTGTATTTTGTATATCTATTTTCATACAAATTTAATTACTTCTGTGTATTTTTGTATATAGTTTTATATAAATTTACGTTATTTGATGTGCATTTTGTATATTTATATTTATACAAACACATTCTTTTATTGGTATTTTGCTTATTTATATTTATACGAATTTACATTATTTATGTGTATTTTGTATACATTTTTTTATAAGTATTTACTTAATATTATGTGTATTTTGTAAATGCATTTTTATAGAAATCTACGTTTTTTTGTGTGTGTATTCGTATATATATTTTTAAACAAATTTACATTATTTTATATGTATTTTGCATATGTATTTCAATACAAATTTACCTTATCGTATGTGCATTTTGTATATTTATTTTAATACAAATTCAAATATCTTATGTGTATTTTGGTATCTATAATTTTATAAAAAATGCGTTATTTTATAGGTATTTTGCATCTTAATTTTCATAAAAATGTATATTATTTTATTAATATTCTGTGTATACATTTTGATAAGATTTTACATTATTCTATTTGTGTTTTGTATATATTTCTTTATATATATTTACATTCTTTAATGTGTATTTTGTATTTATATTTCATACAAATTTACGTTATTTTATGTGTATTTCTTTATATATTTTCATTCAAATATACATTATTTTATGTGTATTTTGTAAATGTATTTCACTACAAATTTCCTTATTTTTATGTGTATTTTGTATATTTCTTTTCATACAAATTTAAATTTTTGTGTATTTTTGTATATAGTTTTATACAAATCTAGGTTATTTTATGTACGCATTTACATTATTTAATGTGTGTTTGTATATATATATTTTTATGCAAATTTACTTTATATAACGTGCATTTTTGTACATATATTTTTTTAGAAATTTGCGTTATTTTATATGTATTTGTATCTCATACAAATTTACATTATTTTATTGCTATTTTGTTTATTTAGTTTGATACGAATTACATGATTATATGTGTATTTTGTCCTTTTTTTTATACGTATTTACATTACTTAATGTGTATTTTGTTTATATATTTTTAAACAAATTTACGTTATTATATGTATCTATATAAATATTTTGATAGAAATTTACATTATTTTATGTATTCTCTATATACATTTCAATTCAAATTTAGCTTATTTTATCTGTATTTTGTATATCTATTTTCATACGAATTTAATAACTTCTGTGTATTTTTGTATATAGTTTTATACATATTTACGTTATTTTATGTGTATTTTGTATATTTATATTTATATATATACATATTCTTTTATTGGTATTTTGTTAATTTATTTTGATACGAATTTACATTATTTTGTGTATTTTGTATACATTTTCTTATACGTATTTACTTCATTTTATGTGTATTTTGTATTAATTTTTTTATACGTATTTACTTCATTTTATGTGTATTTTGTATATATTTTTATAGAAATCTACGTTATCTTATGTGTATTCGTATATATATTTTGAAACACATTTACATTGTTTTATATGTATTTTGCATATCTTTTTCAATACAAATTTACCTTATTGTATGTGCATTTTTTATATTTATTTTAATACAAATTTTAATATTTTATGTGTATTTTGGTATATATATTTTTTATAAAAAATGCTTTATTTTATGGGTATTTTGCATCTTTATTTTCAGACAAATTTACATTATTTTATTAATATTCTGTGTATTTATTTTTGATACGATTTTACATTATTCTATTTGTGTTTTGTATATATTTTTTTTATACATATTTACATTATTTAATGTGTATTTTGTATATATATTTGCTACAAATTTACGTTATTTAAAGTGTATATGTTTATATATTTTCATTCAAATTTACATTATTTTATGTGTATTTTGTATATGTATTTCAATACAAATTTCCCTAATTTTATGTGTTTTTTGTATATTTATTTTCATACAAATTTAAATTATTTTTGTGTATTTTTTATATAGTTTTATACAAATTTAGGTTATTTTATGTGTATTTTGTATATCTATTTTCATACAAATACACATTCTTTTATTGATATTTTGTTTATTTATTTTGAAGCGAATTTACATTATTTAATGTGCATTTTGTATATATATTTTTATACGTATTTACATCATTTCATGTGTATTTTGTATATATATTTCTATAGAAATGTACGTTATTTTATGTGTATTCGTATATAGATTTTGAAACAAATTTACACTTTTATGTGTATTTTGCATATTTTTTCAATACAAATTTACCTTATTGTATATGCATTTTGTATATTAATTTTGATACAAATTTAATTATTCTGTGTATTTTTGTATATGAATGTTTATAAAAATATGATTTATTTTATGGGTATTTTGCATCTTTATTTTCATACAAATTTACATTATTTTATTGATATTCTGCTCATTCATTTTGATACGATTTGACATTATTCAATGTGTATTTTCTATATTTTTCAGACAAATTTACGTTATTTTATGAGTATTTGTTTATATATTTTGACACAAATTTACAATATTTTAAGGGTATTTTGTATATATATTTCAAAAGAAATTTACCAATTTTTATGTGTATTTTCTATATCTATTTTCATACAAACTAGAATCATTTTTATGTATTTTTGTATTTATTTTGATACAAATTTTAGTTATGTTATGTGTATTTTGTAAGCTTATTTTCATTAAAATATATATTATTTTATTGGTATTTTGTTGATTTATATTGATACGAATTTACATTATTTTATATGTTCTTTGTATATATATATATATATATATATATATATATATATATATATATATATATATATATATATATTTTTATACGCATTTTCATTATTTAATATTTATTTTGAATATATATTTTTATACAAATTCATGGTATTTTATGTGTATTTGTATATATATTTTCATATAAATTTACATTATTTTATGTATATTTTGTACATATATTTCATTACAAATTTACATTATTTTATGTTTATTTTGTATGTGTATTTTGTATATTTATATTTATACAAATACACATTCTTTTATTGGTATTTTGTCTATTTATTTTGAATCGAATTTACATTATTTTATGTGTATTTTTTATACATTTTTTTATGCCTATTTACTTAATTTATATGTGTATTTTGTATATATATTTTTATAGAAATCTACGTCATTTTATGTGTATTCGTATATATATTTTGAAACAAATTTACATTGTTTTATATGTATTTTGCATATCGATTTTAATACAAATTTACCTTATTGTATGTGCATTTTGTATATTTATTTTAATACAAACTGAAATATTTTATGTGTATTTTGTTATATATATATATTTATAAAAAATGCGTTATTTTATGGGTATTTTGCATCTTAATTTTCATACAAATTTACATTATTTTATTAATATTCTGTGTATTTATTTTTAAACGATTTTACATTATTGTATATGTGTTTTGTATAAATTTTTTAATACATATTTATATTATTTAATGTTTATTTTGTATTTATATTTTATACAAATTTACATCATTTTAATTGTATTTGTTTATATATTTTCATTCAAATTTACATTATTTTAAGTGTATTTTGTATATGTATTTAAATAAATATTTACCTAATTTTATGTGTATTTTGTATATATATTTTCATACAAATTTGAATTATTTTTGTGTATTTATGTATATAGATTTATACAAATTTACGTTATTTTATGTGTATTTTGTATATCTATTTTCATACAAATACACATTCTTTTATTGATATTATGTTTATTTATTTTGAAGAGAATTTACATTATTAAATGTGTATTTTGTATATATATTTTTAAACGTATCTACATCATTTCAGCTGTACTTTGTACATATATTTCTATAGAAATATACGTTATTTTATGTGTATATATTATATATACAAATTTACATTAATTTATTGGTATTTTGTTGATTTATTTTGATACGAATTACATGATTATATGTGTATTTTGTACATATTTTTTTTATACGTATTTACATTATTTAATGTGTATTTTGTTTATATATTTTTATACAAATCTACGTTATTATATATGTATTTGTATAAATATTTTGATACAAATTTACATTATTTTATGTATTTTGTATATATATTTCAATTCAAATTTAGCTTATTTTGTGTGTATTTTGTATATCTATTTTCATACAAATTTTATTACTTTTGTGTATTTTTGTATATAGTTTTATATAAATTTACGTTATTTTATGTGTATTTTGTATATTTATATTTATACAAATAACATTCTTTTATTGGAGTTTTGTTGATTTATTTTGATACGAATTTACCTTATTTTATGTGTATTTTGTATATATTTTTTTATATGAATTGCCTTCATTTTATGTGTATTTTGTATATATATTTTTATAGAAATCTACGTCATTTTATGTGTATTCGTATATATATTTTGAAACAAATTTATATTCTTTTATATGTATTTTGCATATCTATTTCAATACAAATTTACCTTATTGTATGTTCATTTTGTATATTTATTTTAATACAAATTCAAATATTTTATGTGTATTTTGGTAATATATCTTAATCAAAAAATGCGTTAATTTATGGGTATTTTGCATCTTAATTTTCATACAAATTTACATTATTTTATTAACATTCTGTGTATTTATTTTGATACGATTTTACATTATTCTATTTGTGTTTTGTATATATTTTTTTTCATTACTTAATGAGTATTTTTTATATATATTTTATAGAAATCTACGTTAATTTAAGTGTATTTGTTTATATATTTTCATTCAAATTTACATTATTTTATGTGTATTTTGTATATGTATTTCAATACAAATTTACCTAATTTTGTGTGTATTTTGTATATTTATTTTCATACAAATTTAAATTATTTTTGTGTATTTTTGTATATAGTTTTATACAAATTTACGTTATTTTATGTGTATTTTGTATATGTATTTTCTTACAAATACACATTATTTTATTGATATTTTCTTTATTTATTTTGACACGAATTTACTTTATTTAATGTGTATATTGTATATATATTTTTATATGTATTTACATCATTTCATGTGTATTTTGTATATATATTTCTATAGAAATATACGCTATTTTATGTGTATTCGTATATATATTTTGAAGCAAATCTACATTACTTTATGCGTATTTTGTATATATATTTCATTACAAATTTGCCTTATTTTATGTTTATTTTATATCTATTTTCATTCAAATTCAAATTATTTTATATGTATATATTTATTTGTATTTACGTTCTTTTATTTGTATTTTCTATTTATATTTTCATTCAAAATTACATTATTTTATCGGTATTTTGTTCATTTATTTCGATACGAATTTAGATTATTTCATGTGTATTTTCTATACATATTTTTATACGCATTTACATTATTTAATATGTGTTTTGCATATATATTTTTTATACAATTTTACTTCATTTTGTGTACATTTGTGTTGTTGTTTTTATACAAATTTACATTATTTTAACTGTATTTTGTACTTTATTATTATAAATTTGCCTTATTTTATGTGTATTTCGTTTATTTAATTTCATACAAATTTAATGTATTTGATGTGCGTTTTTGTTCATATATTTTTATAGAAATTTGCGTTATTTTATGTGTATTTTGTATATATTTTTTCATATAAAATTACATTTTTTTATTATTAAATTGTTTATGTATTTTGATACGAATTTACATTATTATATGTGTATTTTGTATATATTTTGTATACCTGTTTTCAGAATTTAATGTGTATTTTATTTATATATTTTAAAACAAATTTACGTTATTTTATGCGTATTTTTTTAATTATTTTGATACAAATATACATTATTTTATGTCTTTTTTATATATATTTCATTACAAATTTAGTTTATTTTATATATATTTTGTATATCTATTTTCATACAAATTTAATTTACTTTTGTGTATTTTTGTATATAGTTTTATACAAATATACGTTATTTTATGTGTATTTTGTATATTTATTTTCATACAAATTCACATTCTTCTATTGGTATTTTATTTATTTATTTTGGTACGAATTTACATTATTTTATGTGTATTTTGTATATATATTTTTATACGTATTTACATTATTTAATGTGTATTTTTTTTATATATTTTTATGCAAATTTACGTTATCATATGTGTATTTGTATAAATATTTTGATACAAATTTGCATTATTTAATGTATTTTGTATATATATTTCAATTCAAATCTAGCTTGTTTTGTGTGTATTTTGTGTATCTATTTTCATATAAATTTTATTACTTTTGGGTATTTTTGTAAAGTTTTATATAAATTTACGTTATTTTATGTGTATTTTGAATATTTATATCCATACAAATACACATTCTTTTATTGGTATTTTGTTGATTTATTTTGATATGAATTTACTTTATTTTATGTGTATTTCGTATACATTTTTTATATGTATTTCCTTCATTTTATGTGTATTTTGTAGATATATTTTTTACAGAAATCTACGTTATTTTATGTATATTCGTATATATATTTTGAAACAAATTTATATTGTTTTATATGTATTTTGCATATCTATTTCAATGTAAATCTACTTTATTGTATGTTCATTTTGTATATTTATTTTAATACAAATTCAAATATTTTATGTGTATTTTAGTAATATATTTTAATAGAAAAATGAGTTGTTTTATGTTTATTTTGCATCTTAATTTTCATACAAATTTACATTATTTTATTAATATCCTATGTATTTATTTTGATACGATTTTACATTATTCTATTTGTGTTTTGGATATATATTTTTTTACATATATTTACATTATTCAACGTGTATTTTGCATCTACATTTTCATACAAATTTACATTATTTGATTGATATTCTGTGTATTTATTTTGATACGATTTTACATTGTTTTATGTGTATTTTGTATATATTTTATTTTTCATATATACATTATTTAATGTGCATTTTCTATATATTTATTTTTATACAAAAATACGTTACTTTATGTCTATTTGTTTATATATTTTCATACAAATTTACATTATTTTATATGTATTTTTTATATGTATTTCAATACAAATTTCCCTAATTTGATGTGGATTTTGTATATCTTTTTATACAAATTGAAATTATTTTTGTGTTTTTTTGTATATATTTTAATACAAATTTTAGGTTTTTTATATATTATTTTGTATATTGATTTTCCTACATATATACATTCTTGTATTGAAATTTAGTTTATTGAATCTGATACGAATTTACTTTATTTTAGGTGTATTTTGTACATATATTTTTTCACGTATTTACATCATTTTATGTGTATTTTTTATATATATTTTCATAGAAATTTACGTTATAATATGTTCTGTCGTATATATCTATTAATAAAAATTTACATTATTTATGTATTTTGCATATCTATTTCAATACAAATTTACCTTATTGTATGTGCATTTTGTACATTTTTTATACAAATTTAATTATTTTATGTGTATTTTGTATATATATTTTATACAAATATACGTTATTTTATGGGTATTTTGAATCTTTCTTTTCATTGAAATGTACATGATTTTATTGATATTATGTTATATTATTTTGATAGTATTTTATATTTTTCTATGTTTATTATTTATATATATTATATTGTAAATTTGTATCAAAAATTTTAACAGATGCGCATAAAATAACGTAAATTTGTTTTAAAAATATACAAGATACACATTAAATAATGTAAATATGTATAAAAAAAATATATACAAAACACAAATAGAATAATGTAAAATCGTATCAAAATAAATACATAGAATATTAATAAAACATTGTAAATTTGTATGAAAATAAAGATGCAAAATACCCATTAAATAACGCATTTTTTATGAAAATATATATACCAAAATACACATAAAATATTTAAATTTGTATTACAATAAATATACAAAATGCACATACTATAAGGTAAATTTGTATTGAGATAGATATGCAAAATACATATAAAACAATGTAAATTTGTTTCAAAATATATATACGAATACACATAAAATAACGTAGATTTCTATAAAAATATATACAAAATACACATAAAATGAAGTAAATACGTTTAAAATAATGTATACAAAATACACATAAAATAATGTAAAATCGTATGAAAATAAATAAACAAAATACCAATAAAAGAATGTGTATTTGTATAAATATAAATATACAAAATACACATAAAATAACGTAAATTTGTATAAAACTATATACAAAAATACACAAAAGTAATTAAATTTGTATGAAAATAGATATACAAAATACAGATAAAATAAGCTAAATATACGAAAATACACATAAAATAATTGAATTTGTATTAAAAAATATATACAAAATACACATATAATTAAGTAAAAACGTATAAAAAAAGTATACAAAATACACATAAAATAATGTAAATTCGTATCAAAATAAATAAACAAAATACCAATACAAGAATGTGTATTTGTATAAATATAAATATACAAAATACACATACAAAAGTAATTAGATTTGTATGAAAATGGATATACAAAATACACATAAAATAAGCTAAACTTGAATTGAAATAAAATAATGTAAATTTGTATCAAAATATTTATAAAAATACACATATAATAAAGTGGATTTGTATAAAAATATATAAACAAAATACTCATTAAATAATGTAAATACGTATAAAAAAAATTGTACAAAATACACATATAATAATGTAGTCCGTATCAAAATAAATAAACACAATACCAATAAAATAATGTAAATTTGTATGAGAAAACATATACAAAATACACCAAAATAATGCAAATTTCTATAAAAATATATACAAAATGCACATTAAATAAAGTAAATTTGCATAAAATATATACAAAACACACATTAAATAATCTACATGTAAATAAATACAGAATATCAATGAAATAATGTAAATTTTATAAGAATAAAGATGCAAAATTCATAAAATATCGCTTTTTATAATAATATATATACAAAATACATAAAATATTTAAATTTGCATTGAAATAAATATACAAAATGCACATCCAGTAAGGTAAATCTGTATTGAAATAGATATTCAAAAATACATATAAAACAATGTAAATTTGTTTCAAAATATATATACGAAAACACATAAAATTATGTAAATACGTATAAAAAAATGTATACAAAATACACATAAAATAAAGTAAATTCTAATCAAAATAAATACACAAAATACCAATAAAAGAATGTGTATTTGTATAAATATAAATATACAAAATACACATAAAATAACGTAAATTTCTATAAAACTATATACCAAAATACACAAAAGTAATTAAATTTGTATGAAAATAGATATACAAAATAAACATAAAATAAGCTAAATTTGAGTTGAAATATATATACAGAATACATAAAATAATGTAAATTTGTATCAAAATATATATACAAATACACACATAATAACGTAATTTTTTTAAAAAATATATAAGCAAAATTCTCATGAAATACTTTAAATACGTATAAAAAATATGTACAAAATACACATATAATAATGTAATTCGTATCAAAATATATACAAAAAATACCAATAAATTAATGTAAATTTGTATGAGAAACTATATACAAAATACGTATAAAATAACGCAAATTTCTAAAAAAATAAATGTACAAAAATGCACGTAAAATAAGGTAAATTTCCATAAAAATATATATACAAAGCACACATTAAATAATGTAAATACGTATAAAAATATGTATACAAAATACCTATGAAATAATCTGAATTAGTATCGAATTAAATTAACAAAATACCAATAAAATAATGTAATTATGGATGAAAATATATATTGAAAATACACATAAGATAACCTAAACACAATACCAATAAAATAATGTAAATTTGTATGAGAAAACATATACAAAATACACGAAAATAATGCAAATTTCTATAAAAATATATATATAAAAATGCACATTAAATAAAGTAAATTTGCATAAAAATATATACACAAAACACACATTAAATAATCTACATGTAAATAAATTTACAGAATATCAATGAAATAATGTAAATTTTTATAAGAATAAAGATGCAAAATTCCCATAAAATATCGCTTTTTTTATAATAATATATATACCAAAATACACATAAAATATTTAAATTTGCATTGAAATAAATATACAAAATGCACATCCAGTAAGGTAAATCTGTATTGAAATAGATATTCAAAAATACATATAAAACAATGTAAATTTGTTTCAAAATATATATACGAAAACACATAAAATTATGTAAATACGTATAAAAAAATGTATACAAAATACACATAAAATAAAGTAAATTCTAATCAAAATAAATACACAAAATACCAATAAAAGAATGTGTATTTGTATAAATATAAATATACAAAATACACATAAAATAACGTAAATTTCTATAAAACTATATACCAAAATACACAAAAGTAATTAAATTTGTATGAAAATAGATATACAAAATAAACATAAAATAAGCTAAATTTGAGTTGAAATATATATACAGAATACATAAAATAATGTAAATTTGTATCAAAATATATATACAAATACACACATAATAACGTAAATTTTTAAAAAAATATATAAGCAAAATTCTCATGAAATACTTTAAATACGTATAAAAAATATGTACAAAATACACATATAATAATGTAATTCGTATCAAAATATATACAAAAAATACCAATAAATTAATGTAAATTTGTATGAGAAACTATATACAAAATACATATAAAATAACGCAAATTTCTAAAAAAATAAATGTACAAAAATGCACGTAAAATAAGGTAAATTTGCATAAAAATATATATACAAAGCACACATTAAATAATGTAAATACGTATAAAAATATGTATACAAAATACCTATGAAATAATCTGAATTAGTATCGAATTAAATTAACAAAATACCAATAAAATAATGTAATTATGGATGAAAATATATATTGAAAATACACATAAGATAACCTAAACACAAATACAAATATACACATAAAATAATTTAAAATTGAATGAAATAAATATACAAAATAAACATAAAATAAGTTAAATTTGTAATGAAATATATGTACAAAATACACATAAAATAATGTAAATTTGTATGAAAATATAAATCCAAATACACATAAAATAACATGAATTTGTTTAAAATTTGTATCAAAATATATACGAATACACACAATTAAATAACGTAAATTTTTAAGAAAATATATATACAAAATAAACATGAAAAAATGTAAATACGTAGAAAAATATATATACAAAATACTCATAAAATAATGTAAATTCGGATCAAAATATATCAACAAAATTCCAATAAAAGAATGTATATTTGTAGAAAATATATTAACAAAATACAAATAAAATAACTAAAATTTGTATAAAAATATATACAAAAATACACAAAAATAGTTTAAATTTGTTTGAAAATAGATATGCAAAATACAAATAAACTTAGGCAAATTTGTATTGAAATACATATACAAACACTTATAAAATAATGTAAATTTGTATGAAAATATATAAACAAATACTGTTAAATAACGTAAATTTGGATAAATTATATATACAAAATATACATTAAACATTTTATATGTGTAAAAATATATATACAAAATACATTTTTCATAAAATAATGTTAAATCGTATCAAATTAAATAAACAGAATATCAATAAGATAATGTAAATTTGTATGAAAATAAAGATGCAAAATACCCATATAATAACGCATATTTGTATAAAATATATATACAAAATACATATATAATAGTTAAATTTGTATTAAATATATATACAAAATGCACACAATAAATATTTTGTGTATTTTGTATATACATTTTCATACAAATCTAAATACTTTTGTGTATTTTTTTGTATAGTTGTATACAAATTAACGGTATTTAATGTGTATTTTTTATATATATATTTATAAAAATACACATTCTTGTATTATTTTGTTTATTTATTTTGAATTTACATTATTTTATGTATATTGTATACTTTTTATACAAATTTACTTAATTATATTTATATTTAGTGTATATATTTTTATACAAATTCAATTATTTTATGTGTATTTTCGTTTATATTTTTGTAAAAAAATGCGTTAATTTATGGGTATTTTGTATTTTAATTTTTATACAAATTTACATTATTTTATTAATTTTCTGTGTATTTATATTGATACGATTTTACATCATTCATTTTGATACGATTTGATTATATTCTATGTGTATTTTGTATATATTTTTCATACAAATCTACGTTATTTTATGTGTATTTGTTTATATATTTTGACACAAATTTACAATATTTTATGGGTATTTTGTATATATATTTCAAAAGAAATTTACCTAGTTTTATGTGTATTTTGTATATCTTTTTTCATACAAACTCAAATTATTTCTATATTTTTGTATATATTTTAATACAAATTTTAGTTATGTTGTGTGTATTTTGTAAATTTATTTTCATTCAAATATAAATTATTTTATTGGTATTTTGTTGATTTATATTGATACGAATTTACATTATTTTATATGTACTTTGTATATATATTTTTTTATACGCATTTACATTATTTAATAATTATTTTGAATATATATTTTTATACTAATTTATGGTATTTTATGTGTATTTGTATATATATTTTCATATATATTGAAATTATTGTGTATTTTGTATATATATTTCATTACAAATTTACCTTATTTTATGTTTATTTTGTGTGTATTTTGTATATTTATTTTTATACAAATACATTCTTTATCGGAATTTTGTTAATTTATTTTGATTCAATTTACATTATTTTATGTGTATTTTGTATATATTTTTTATACTTATTTACATAATTTTATGTATATTTTGTATATAAATATTTTATAGAAATCTACGTTATTTGATATGTATTCGTATATATATTTTGAAACAAATTTACATTGTTTTATATGTATTTTTGCATATCTCTTTCAGTACAAATTTACCTTATTGTATGTGCATTTTGTATATTTATTTCAATACAAATTAAAATATTTTATATGTATTTTGTATATATATTTTATAAAAATGAGCTATTTATGGGTATTTTTCATCTTTATTTTAATACAAATTTACATTATTTTATTGATATTCTGTGTATTTATTTTAATACGATTTTACATTTTCTATTTGTATTTTGTATATATATATTTTATACACATTTACATTATTTAATGTTTATTTTGTATATATATTATACAAATTTACGTTATTTTAAGTGTATTTGTTTATATATTTTATTCAAATTTACATTATTTTATGTGTATTTTTTTATGTATCTCAATACAAATTTACCTAATTTTATGTGTATTTTGTATATTTATTTTCATACAAATTTAAAATATTTTTGTTTTTTTTGTATATAGTTTTATACAATTTTAAGTTATTTTATTTGTATTTTGTATATCTATTTTCATACAAATACATATTCTTTTATTGATATTTTGTTTTTTTTTAATACAATTTACATTATTTAATGTGTATTTTGAATATATATATTTTATACGTATTTACATCATTTCATGTGTATTTTGTATATATATTTCTATAGAAATCTACGTTATTTTATGTGTATTCGTATATATATTTTGAAACAAATTTAAACTGTTTTAGGTGGGTTTTGCATATTTTTTCAATACAAACTTACCTTATTGTATCTGCATTTTGTATATTAATTTTAATACAAATTTAATTATTCTATGTGTATTTTTGTATATGTATTTTTATAAAAATATGGTTTATTTTATGGTTATTTTTCATCTTTATTTTCATACAAATTTATATTATTTTATTGATATTCTGTGTATTTATTTTGATGCGATTTTACATTATCCTATGTATTTGTATATATATTTTATACAAATGTACGTTATTTTAAGTGTATTTGTTTTCATTTCAAACAAATTTACATTATTTTATGAGTATTTTGTACATATATTTAAATACAAATTTAACTAATTATATGTGTATTTTGTAAATCTATTTTCATACAAATTGAAATTATTCTTTTTTTGGGGGGATATATTTTTATACAAATTTTCGTTATTTTATGTGTATTTTCTTTATTTATTTTCCTACACATATACGTTCTTTCATCGGAATTTTGTGTATTTGTTTTGATATGAATTTACATTATTTTAGGTGTATTTGGTATATATATTTTTATACTTTTTTACATCATTTTATATGTATTTTGTACGTATATTTTCATAGAAATTTACTCTATTTTATGTGTATTAGTATATATATTTTGTTACAAATTTTGCTTATTAAATTGTATTTTTCATATCTATTTCAATACAAATTTACTTTATTGTATGTGCATTTTGAATATTTATTTTAATACAAATTAAATTATTTTATATGTATTTTTGTATATATATTTTTTTATATGTATTTTTGTATATATATTTTTATGCAAATATGAGTTATTATATGGGTATTTTGTGCCTTTATTTTCATACAAATTTACATTATTTTATTGATATTCTGTTTATTAATTTTGTTACGATTTTACATTATTCTATGTGTATTTTTTTATATATTTTTCATACATATTTATATTTTTTAATGTATATTTTGTATATATATTATACAAATTTACTTTATTTTATGTGTATTTGTTTATATATTTTTATATAAATTTACATTATTTTATGTGTATTTTGTTTTTGTATTTCAATAAAAATTTGCCTAATTTTATGTGTATTTTGCATATATATTTTCAAACAAATTTAAATAATTTTTTGTGTATTTTTGTATATATTCTTATACAAATTTTAGTTATTTTATTTGTATTTTGTATATATATCTTCCTACAAATATACATTCTTTAACTGGAATTTAGTTTATTTATTTTGATACGAATTTACATTATTTTATTTGTATTTTGTATATATATTTTTCTACGTATTTAAATTATTTTATGTGTATTTTGTATATACAGTTTCACAAAAATTTACGTTATTTTATTGTGTGTATTCGTATATATTTTGATACATATATATTTTGATACATAATTCATGTTATTTTATGTGTATTTGTATATCTATTTTCATACAAATATATATTATTCTATGTGTATTTTTACATATCATTCATTACAAATTTACCTTATTTTATGTTTATTTTGTATATTTATTTAATTCAATTTTAATTTTTTTTTATGTATATTTGTATTTGTATTTAGGTTATTTTATGTGTATTTTCTATATATATTTTTATCCAAAACTACATTATTTTATTAGTATTTTCTTAATTTAATTCGATACGAATTTAGATTATTTCGTAGGAATTTTGTATACATTTTTTTATACTCGTTTACATTATGTATTGTGTGTTTTCTTTATATTTTTTAATGCAAATTTATTTTATGTGCATTTTTGTACATATATTTTTTTAGAAATTGGCGTTATTTTATGTATTTTGTATATGTTTCTCATGAAAATTTACTTTATTTTATTGGTATTTTGTTTATTTGTTTTGATACGAATTATATGATTATATGTGTATTTTGTATATTTTTTTATACGTAATTACATAATTTAAAGTGTATATTGTTTATATAATTTATATAAAATTTACGTTATTACATATATTTGTATAAATATTTCGATACAAATTTACATTATTTTTTGTATTTTGTATATATATTTCAATTCAAATTTAGCTTATTTTATCTGTATTTTGTATATCTATTTTCATACAAATTTAATTACATCTGTGTATTTATGTATATAGTTTTATACTAATTTACGTTATTTTATGAGTATTTTGTATATTTATTTTTATACAAATACACATTCTTTTATTAGTATTTTGCAAATTTATATTTATACGAATTTACATTATTTTATGTGTATTTTGTATACATTTTTTTATACGTATTTACTTAATATTATGTGTATTTTGTAAATGTATTTTTATAGAAATCTACGTTTTTTTGTGTGTGTGTATTCGTATATATATTTTTAAACAAATTTACATTATTTTATATGTATATTGCATATGTATTTCAATACAAATTTACCTTATTGTATGTGCATTTTGTATATTTATTTTAATACAAATTCAAATATCTTATGTGTATTTTGGTATCTATAATTTTATAAAAAATGCGTTATTTTATAGGTATTTTGCATCTTAATTTTCATAAAAATGTATATTATTTTATTAATATTCTGTGTATACATTTTGATACGATTTTACATTATTCTATTTGTGTTTTGTATATATTTCTTTATATATATTTACATTCTTTAATGTGTATTTTGTATTTATATTTCATACAAATTTACGTTATTTTATGTGAATTTCTTTATATATCTTCATTCAAATATACATTATTTTATGTGTATTTTGTAAATGTATTTCACTACAAATTTCCTATTTTTATGTGCATTTTGTATATTTATTTTAATACAAATTTAATTTTATGTGTATTTTTGTATATAGTTTTATTAAAATATGCTTCATTTTATGTGTTTTACTTCTTTATTTTCATACAAATTTACAATGTTTTATTAATATTCTGTGTATTTATTTTGATACGATTTTTTTTTTTATACATATTTACATTATTTAATGTGTATCTTGTATTTTAAAACAAATTTACGTTATTTTATGCGATTTTACATTATTCTATTTGTTTTTGTATATATATTTTTTATACATATTTATTATATTATGTGTATCTTGCATATATATTTTATACAAATTTACGTTATTTTAAATGTATTTGTTTATATATTTTCATTCAAATTTACATTATTTTATGTAGTGTATATTATATGCTTCAACACAAATTCTACTATTTTATGTATTTTGTATATTATTTCTTTTACATATTTAAATGCAATACATTTACATTATTCTTTAATGTGTGTTTTGTATATATTTTATGCAAATTTACTTTATTTTATGTGCATTTTGTACATATATTTTTTATCAATTTGCGTTATTTTATGTGTATTTGTATATGTTTTCATACAAATTTACATTATTTTATTGCTATTTTGTTTATTTATTTTGATACAATTACATGATTATATATGTATTTTGTACATATTTTTATACGTATTTACATTACTTAATATGTATTTTGTTTATATATTTTAAACAAATCTACGTTATTATATGTATTTGTATAAATATTTTGATACAAATTTACATTATTTTATGTATTTTATATACATTTCAATTCAAACTTAGCTTATTTTATCTGTATTTTGTATATCTATTTTCAAACAAATTTTATTACTTCTGTCTCTTTTGTATATAGTTTTAAACAAATTTACGTTATTTTAAGTGAATATTGTAAATTTATAATTATACAAAAACACATTATATAATTGGTATATTGTTTAAATATTTTGATACGATTTTAAATTATTTTATGTGTATTTTGTGTACATTTTTTAAACGTAATTACTTCATTTTATGTGAATTTTGTATATATTTTTATAGAAATCTACGTTATTTTATGTGTATTCGAATATATATTTTGAAACAAATTTACATTGTTTTATATGTATTTTGCATATCTATTTCAATACAAACCTACCTTATTGTATGTTCATTTTTTTTATATTTTATGGGTATTTTGCATCTTTATTTTCATACAAATTTACATTATTTTATTAATATTCTGTGTATTTATTTTGATATGATTTTACATTATACTATTTTTGTTCAGTATATATTTTTTATACATATTTGCATTATTTAATGTGTATTTTGTATATATATATATATATATATATATATATATATATATATATATATATATATATATATATATATATATATATATATATATATATATTTGATACAAATTTACGTTATGTTAAGGGTATATGTTTATATATTTTCATTCAAATTTACATTATTTTATGTGTATTTTGTATATGTATTTCAATACAAATTTTCCTAATTTTATGTGTATTTTGTATATTTATTTTGATAGAAATTTAAATTATTTTGGTGTATTTTGGTATATAGTTTTATACAAATTTTGGTTATTTTATGTGTATTTTGTATATCTATTTTTCATACAAATACACATTCTTTTATTGAAATTTTGTTTATTTATTTGACGCGAATTTACATTATTTAATGTGTATTTTGTATATATTGTTATACGTATTTACATCATTTCATTTGTATTTTGTATATATATTTCTATAGAAATCTAAATTATTTTATGTGTATTCGTATATAGATTTTGAAACAAATTTACACTTATATGTGTATGTTGCATATTTTTTCAATACATATTTACCTTATTGTATATGCATTTTGTACATTAATTTTAATACAAATTTAATTATTCTATGTGTATTTTCGTATATGTATTTTTATAAAAAATATGCTTTATTTTATGGTTATTTTGCATTTTTATTTTCATACAAATTTACATTATTTTATTGATATTATGCTCATTCATTTTTATACGATTTGATTATATTCTATGTGTATTTTGTATATATTTTTCATACAAATCTACGTTATTTTATGTGTATTTGTTTATATATTTTGACACAAATTTACAATATTTTATGGGTATTTTGTATATATATTTCAAAAGAAATTTACCTAGTTTTATGTGTATTTTGTATATCTTTTTTCATACAAACTCAAATTATTTCTATATATTTTTGTATGTATTTTAATACAAATTTTAGTTATGTTGTGTGTATTTTGTAAATTTATTTTCATTCAAATATAAATTATTTTATTGGTATTTTGTTGATTTATATTGATACGAATTTACATTATTTTATATGTACTTTGTATATATATATATATATATATATATATATATATATATATATATATATATATATATATATATATATATATATATATATATATATATATATATATATATATATATATATATATATATATATATATATATTTACATTATTTAATATTTATTTTGAATATATAATTTTATACAAATTCATCGTATTTTATGTGTATTTGTATATATATTTTCATAAAAATTTTCATTATTTTCTGTTTATTTTGTACATATATTTCATTACAAATTTACCTTATTTTATATTTATTTTGTATGTGTATTTTGTATATTTATATTTATACAAATACATAATCTTTTATTGGTATTTTGTTAATTTATCTTGATTTGAATATACATTATTTTATGTGTATTTTGTATACATTTTTTTATACGTATTTACTTAATTTTATGTATATTTTGTATATAAATATTTTTATAGAAATCTACGTTATTTGATATGTATTCGTATATATATTTTGAAACAAATTTACATTGTTTTATATGTATTTTTGCATATCTCTTTCAGTACAAATCTACCTTATTGTATGTGCATTTTGTATATTTATTTCAATACAAATTGAAATATTTTATGTGTATTTTTGTATATATATTTTTATAAAATATTAGATATTTAAGGGAATTTTTCATCTTTATTTTAATACAAATTTACATTATTTTATTGATATTCTGTGTATTTATTTTAATACGATTTTACATTTTTCTATTTGTTTTTTGTATATATATATTTTTATACACATTTACATTATTTAATTTGTATTTTGTATATATATTTTATACAAATTTACGTTATTTTAAGTGTATTTGTTTATGTATTTTTATTCAAATATACATTATTTTATGTGTATTTTGTATATGTATCTCAAAACAAATTTACCTAATTTTATGTGTATTTTGTATATTTATTTTCATACAAATTTAAATTATTTTTGTGTATTTTTGTATATAGTTTTATACAATTTTAAGTTATTTTATGTGTATTTTATATATCTATTTTCATACTAATACATATTCTTTTATTGATATTTTGTTTTTTTATTTTAACGCGAATTTACATTATTTAATGTGTATTTTGTATATATATATTTTATACGTATCTACATTTTTTCATGTGTATTTTGTATATATATTTCTATAGAAATCTACGTTATTTTATGTGTATTCGTATATATATTTTGAAACAAATTTAAACTGTTTTATGTGGGTTTTGCATATTTTTTCAATACAAACTTACCTTATTGTATCTGCATTTTGTATATTAATTTTAATACAAATTTAATTATCCTATGTGTATTTTTGTATATGTATTTTTATAAAAATATGGTTTATTTTATGGTTATTTTTCATCTTTATTTTCATACAAATTTATATTATTTTATTGATATTCTGTGTATTTATTTTGATGCGATTTTACATTATCCTATGTGTTTGTATATATATTTTATACAAATGTACGTTATTTTATGTGTATTTGTTTTCATTTCATACAAATTTACATTATTTTATGAGTATTTTGTACATATATTTAAATACAAATTTAACTAATTATATATGTATTTTGTAAATCTATTTTCAAACAAATTGAAATTTTTTTTTTTTTTGTATATATTTTTATACAAATTTTCGTTATTTTATGTGTATTTTCTATATTTATTTTCCTACACATATACGTTCTTTCATCGGAATTTTGTGTATTTGTTTTGATATGAATTTACATTATTTTAGGTGTATTTGGTATATATATTTTTATACTTTTTTACATCATTTTATATGTATTTTGTACGTATATTTTAATAGAAATTTACTCTATTTTATGTGTATTCGTATATATATTTTGATACAAATTTACGTTATTTATGTGTATTTTGCATATCTATTTCAATACAAATTTACTTTATTGTATGTGCAATTTGAATATTTATTTTAATACAAATTAAATTACTTTATATGTATTTTTGTATATATATTTTTATGCAAATATGAGTTTTTATATGGGTATTTTGTGCCTTTATTTTCATACAAATTTACATTATTTTATTGATATTCTGTTTATTTATTTTTATACGATTTAACCTTATTTTATGAGTATTTTGTATATATTTTTTTATACATATTTACATTATTTAATGTTTATTTTGTATATATATTATCCAAATTTACGTTATTTTATGTGTATTTGTTTATATATTTTTATATAAATTTACATTATTTTATGTGTATTTTGTTTTTGTATTTCAATAAAAATTTGCCTAATTTTATGTGTATTTTGCATATATATTTCAAACAAATTTAAACTATTTTTTGTGTATTTTTGTATATATTTTTATACAAATTTTAGTTATTTTATTTGTATTTTGTATATATATCTTCCTACAAATATACATTCTTTAACTGGAATTTAGTTTATTTATTTTGATACGAATTTACATTATTTTATTTGTATTTTGTACATATTTTTTTATACGTATTTACATTATTTAATGTGTATTTTGTTTATATATTTTTATACAAATCTACGTTATTATATATGTATTTGTATAAATATTTTGATACAAATTTACATTATTTTATGTATTTTGTATATATATTTCAATTCAAATTTAGCTTATTTTGTGTGTATTTTGTATACCTATTTTCATACAAATTTTATTACTTTTGTGTATTTTTGTATATAGTTTTATATAAATTTACGTTATTTTATGTATTTTATATTTATATTTATACAAATAACATTCTTTTATTGGAATTTTGTTGATTTATTTTGATACGAATTTACCTTATTTTATGTGTATTTTGTATATATTTTTTTATATGAATTGCCTTCATTTTATGTGTATTTTGTATATATATTTTTATGGAAATCTACGTCATTTTATGTGTATTCGTATATATATTTTGAAACAAATTTATATTCTTTTATATGTATTTTGCATATCTATTTCAATACAAATTTACCTTATTTTATATTCATTTTGTATATTTATTTTAATACATATTCAAATTATTTTTATATGTATATATATTTATCTTATTTACGTTCTTTTATGTGTATTTTCTATTTATATTTTCATTCAAAATTACATTATTTTATCAGTATTTTGTTCATTTATTTCGATGCAATTTACATTACTTCATGTATTTTCTATACATATTTTTATACGCATTTACATTATTTAATATGTATTTTGCATATATATTTTATACAATTTTACTTAATTTTGTGTACATTTGTGTTGTTTTTTATACAAATTTACATTATTTTAAGTGTATTTTGTACTTTTTATTATAAATTTGCCTTATTTTATGTGTATTTCGTTTATTTAATTTCATACAAATTTAATGTATTTGATGTGCGTTTTGTTCATATATTTTATAGAAATTTGCGTTATTTTATGTGTATTTTGTATATATTTTCTTATAAATTTACATTTTTTTTATTATTATATTGTTTATGTATTTTGATACAATTTACATTATTATATGTGTATTTTTGTATATATTTTGTATATTTTACAAATTTAATGTGTATTTTGTTTATATATTTTTAAAACAAATTTACGTTATTTATGCGTATTTTTTATTATTCTGATACAAATATACATTATTTATGTCTTTTATATATATTTCATTACAAATTTAGTTTATTTTATATATATTTTGTATATCTATTTTCATACACATTTGATTTACTTTTGTGTATTTTGTATATAGTTTAATACAAATATACGTTATTTTATGTGTATTTTGTATATTTATTTTCATACAAATTCACATTCTTCTATTTATTTAATTTATTTATTTTGGTACAATTTACATTATTTTATGTGTATTTTGTATATATATTTTTATACGTATTTACATTATTTAAATGTGTATTTTGTTTATATTTTTTTATACAAATTTACGTTATTATATGTGTATTTGTATAAATATTTTGATACTAAATTTGCATTATTTAATGTATTTTGTATATATATTTCAATTCAAATCTAACTTGTTTTGTGTGAATTTTGTGTATCTATTTTCATATAAATTTTATTACTTTTGAGTATTTTGTAAAGTTATATAAATTTACGTTATTTTATGTGTATTTTGAATAGTTATATCCATACAAATACACATTCTTTTATTTGTATTTTGTTGATTTATTTTGATATGAATTTACTATATTTTATGTGTATTTCGTATACATTTTTTATATGTATTTCCTTCATTTTATGTATTTTGTAGATATATTTTTATAAATCTACGTTATTTTATGTATATTTGTATATATATTTTGAAACAAATTTATATTGTTTTATATGTATTTTGCATATCTATTTCAATGTAAATCTACTTTATTGTATGTTCATTTTGTATATTTATTTTAATACAAATTCAAATATGAGTTGTTTTATGTTTATTTTGCATCTTAATTTTCATACAAATTTACATTATTTTATTAATATCCTATGTATTTATTTTGATACGATTTTACATTATTCTATTTGTGTTTTGGATATATATTTTTTTTACATATATTTACATTATTCAACGTGTATTTTGCATCTACATTTTCATACAAATTTACATTATTTGATTGATATTCTGTGTATTTATTTTGATACGATTTTACATTGTTTTATGTGTATTTTGTATATATTTTATTTTTCATATTTACATTATTTAATGTGCATTTTCTATATATTTATTTTTATACAAAAATACGTTACTTTATGTCTATTTGTTTATATATTTTCATACAAATTTACATTATTTTATATGTATTTTGTATGTATTTCAATACAAATTTCCCTAATTTGATGTGGATTTTGTATATCTGTTTTTATACAAATAATTATTTTGTGTTTTTTGTATGTATTTTAATACAAATTTTAGGTTTTTATATATTTTTGTATATTGATTTTCCTACATATATACATTCTTGTATTGAAATTTTGTTTATTGAATCTGATACAATTTACTTTATTTTAGGTGTATTTTGTACATATATTTTTCACGTATTTACATCATTTTATGTGTATTTTTTATATATATTTTCATAGAAATTTACGTTATAATATGTTCTGTCGTATATATATTTTAATACAAATTTACATTATTTTATGTGTATTTTGCATATCTATTTCAATACAAATATACCTTATTGTATGTGCATTTTGTACATTTTTTTATACAAATTTAATTATTTTATATGTACTTTGTATATATATTTTTATTCAAATATGCGTTATTTTATGGGTATTTTGTATCTTTATTTTCATAGAAATTTACATAATTTTATTGATATTCTGTTCATTTATTTTTGATACAATTTTATATTATTCTATGTGTATTTGTATCTATAATATAATGTAAATTTGTATCAAAAATTTTAACAGATGCGCATAAAATAACGTAAATTTGTTTAAAATATACAAGATACATTAAATAACATGTAAATATATAAAAAATATATACAAAACAAATAGAATAATATGTAAATCGTATCAAAATAAATACATAGAATATTAATAAAACATTAAATTTGTATGAAAATAAAAGATGTAAAATACCATTAAATAACGCATTTTATAAAATATATATATAAAATACACATAAAATATTTAAATTTGTATTACAATAATATACAAAATGCACATATAAGGTAAATTTGTATTGAGATAGATATGCAAAATACATATAAACAATGTAAATTTGTTTCAAAAATATATATGCGAATACATATAAATAGAGTGAATTTCTGTGAAATATATACAAAATACATATAAAATGAAGTAAATACGTTTAAAATAATGTATACAAAATACACATAAAATAATGAATCGTATGAAAATAAATAAACAAAATACCAATAAAAGAATGTTGTTGTATAAATATAAATATACAAAATACATAAAAATAACGTAAATTTGTATAAAACTATATACAAAAATACACACAAAAAGTAATTAATTTGTATGAAAATAGATATACAAAATACAGATAAATAAGCTAAATATACAAAACACATAAAATAATGCAAATTTGTATCAAAATATTTATAAAAACACACATAAAATAGTGATTTGTATAAAATATATAAACAAAATGCTCATAAATAATGTAAATACGTATAAAAAATTGTACAAAATACACATATATTAATGTAGTTCGTATCAGAATAAATAATATAATATCATTGAAATAATGTAAATTATATGAAAAGGTATACAAAATACACCAAAATAATGCAATTTCTGTAAAAATATAGGAAAAATGAAATAAATGTTAAATTTTGCATAAAAATAGACATAACACAAAACATACATTAAATAATTCATATGTAAATAAAATACACAGAATATCAATGAAATAATGTAAATTTTATAAGAATAAAGATGCAAATTCCCATAAAATGAAGTTTTTTTATAATAATATATATACCTAAAATACACATAAATATTTAACTAGGTATTGAAATAACATACAAAATGCACATCAGTAAAAAGGTAAATCTTTGTATTGTGCGATGATAAGCCATATAAAAACAATATGAAATTGTTTTGAAAAAATATATATACGAAAACACATAGGTATGTTTTCGTATATATATTTTGAAACAAATTTACATTGTTTATATGTATTTTGAATATCTATTTCAATACAGATTTACCTTACTGGATGTGCATTTTGTATATTTATTTCAATGCAAATTTAAATATTTTATGTGTATTTGGTATATATTATTAAAAAGCGATATTTTGTAGAATTTGCATCTTTATTCTTATAAAATTTACATTATTTCATTGATATTCTGTATTTATTTACATGTACATTATTTAATGTGTGTTTTGTATATATATTTTTATGCAAATTTACTTTATTTTATGTGCATTTTTGTACATATATTTTTATAGAAATTTGCACTATTTTATGTATATTTTGTATATGTTTTCTCATACAAATTTACATTATTTTATTGGTATTTTGTTTATTTATTTTGATTCGAATTACATTATTATATATGTATTTTGTACAATTTTTTTTATACGCATTTACATTATTTAATGAGTATTTTGTTGATATATTTTAATACAAATTTACTTTATTATATGTGTATTTTTAAAAATATTTGATACAAATTTACATTATTTTATGTACTTTGCATATATATTTCAATTCAAATTTAGCTTATTTTATGTGTATTTTGTATATCTATTTTCATACAAATTTGATTTCTTTTGTGTTTTTTTGTGTATAGTTTTATACAAATTTACGTTATTTAATGTGGATTTTGTATATTTATATTTATACAAATACACATTCTTTTATTAGTATTTTGTTTATTTATTTTGATACGAATTTACATTATTTATGTGTATTTTGTATACTTTTTTATACGTTTTTACTTAATTATATGTATTTTGTATATATATTTTAATATAAATTCAATTATTTTATGTATTTTCGTATATTTAGCTTATTTTATCTGTATTTTGTATATCTATTTTCATACAAATTTAATTACTTTTGTGTATTTTGTATATAGTTTTATACAAATTTACGTTATTTTATTATATTTTGTATATTTATATTTATACAAATACACATTCTTTTATTATATTTGTTTATTTATTTTCATACGATTTTACATTATTTTATTTGTATTTTTAATACATTTTTTTAAACGTATTTAATTCATTTTATGTGTATTTTGTATATATTTTTATAGAAATCTACGTTATTTTATGTGTATTCGTATATATATATTGAAACAAATTTACATTGTTTTATATGTATTTTGCATATCTATCTCAATACAAATTTACCTTATAGTATGTGCATTTTGTATATTTATTTTCATACAAATTTAAATATATTATGTGTATTATCTTATAAAAATTTTAAAAAAAAATACGTTATTTAATGCGTATTTAGAATATATAATTTCATACAAATTTACAATTTTTTATAAATATACTATTTATTTATTTGATACGATTTTACATTATTCTATTTTTGTTATGTATATATTTTATAATACATATTTACATTATTTAATGTGTATTTTGTATATTTTAAACAAATTTACGTTATTTTATGCGCATCTGTTAAAATTTTTGATACAAATTTACATTATATTATATATACAAAATAAACATATATTAATATAAAATTGTATACAAAATACACATAAAATAATGTAAATTTGTATCAAAATAAATAGACAAAATACCAATAAAATAATGTATATTTGTATAAAATAAATATACAAAATACACATAAAATAATGTAAATTTGTATTAAAAATAATATACAAAATAAACATAAAATAATGTAAATTTGTAATGAAATATATATACAAAATATACATAAAATAATGTAAATTTGTATTAAAATATATATACAAATACACATAAAATAACAAGAATTTTTATAAAATTATATTCAAAATATATAAAATAATGAAAATGCGTATAAAATATATATACAAAATACATATAAAATAATGTAAATTTGTATCAATATAAATCAACAAAATACCAATAAAATAATATATATTTGTATGAAAATATATAAAAAATACACATAACATAACTTTTTGTATCAAAATAAATATATACAAAATACATAAAATAATTCTAGTTTGTATGGAAATAGATATAGAAAATACACATAAAACAAGGTAAATTTCTTTTGAAATATATATACAAAATACCAAAAAATATTGTAAATTTGTGTCAAAATATATAAACAAATACACATAAAATAACGTAAATTTGTATAAAAAATATATACAAAATACAGATAGAATAATGTCAAATCGTATCAAAATGAATGAGGAGAATATCAATAAAATAATGTAAATTTGTATGAAAATAAAGATGCAAAATACCCATAAAATAAAGCATATTTTTATAAAAATACATGTACAAAAATACACATAGAATAATTAAATTTTCTTAAAAATAATATACAAAATGCATATACATTAAGGTAAATTTGTATTGAAAAAATATGCAAAATACACATAAAAGTGTATATTTGTTTCAAAATTATATCCGAATACACATAAAATAACGTACATTTCTATTGAAATATATATTCAAAATACACATGAAATGATGTAAATACGTATAAAAATTTATACACAATACACATTAAATAATGTAAATTCGCGTCAAAATAAATAAACAAAATATAAATAAAAGAATGTGTATTTGTATAAATATAGATACACAAAATACATATAAAATAACCTAAATTTGTATGAAACTATATACAAAAATACACAAAAATAGTTTAAATTTATATGAAAATAAATATACAAAATACACATAAAATTAGGTAAATTTGTATTGATATACATATACAAAATACACATAAAATAATGTAAATTTGAATGAAAATATATAAACATATACAAATAAAATAACGTAAATTTGTATCAAATATATGTACAAAATACACATTAGATAATGTAAATATGTATAAAAAAAAGTATATACAAAACACAAATAGAATAATGTAAAATCGTATCAAAATAAATTCACAGAATATTAATAAAATAATGTAAATTTGTATGAAAATAAAGAAGCAAAATACCCATAAAATAACGTAAAATTTGTAATTAAAAAAATATATATACCAAAATACACATAAAATATTAGAATTTATATTAAAATAAATATACAAAATGCATATACAATAAGGTAAATTTGTATTGAAATAGATATACAAAATACATATAAAACAATGTAAATTTGTTTCAAAATATATATACGAATACACATAAAATAACGTAGATTTCTATAAAATATATATACAAAATACACATAAAATGAAGTAAATACGTATAAAAAATGTATACAAAATACACATAAAATAATGTATATTCAGTTCAAAATAGATATACAAATACCAATAAAATAATGGAAATCTGTATGAAAAAATATATACAATATACATATTTTATAACGTAAATTTGTATAAAACTATATACAAAAATACACATAAAATATTTTAAATTTGTATGAAAATAAATATACAAAATACACATCAAATAAGGTAAATTTGAATTGAAATGTATATAGAGAATACATAAAATAATGTAAATTTCTATCAAAATATTTATATAAATACATATAATAACGTAAATTTGTTTAAAAATATATACAAAATACACATTAAGTAATGTAAATACGTATAAAAAAAGACAAAATACACATATAATCATGTAATTCGTATCAAAATAAATAAACAAAATAGCAATAAAATAATGTAAATTTGTATGAAAATATATATATACAAATACACATAAAATAACGTAAATACAAATAAAACTATATACAAAATACAAAATAATTTAAATTTGTATGAAAATATATACAAAATACACATAAAAATAAGGAAATTTGTAGTGAAGTACATTTACAAAATACACATAAAATAATGTATATTTGAATGAAAATATATAAAGAAATACACATAAAATAACGTAAATTTGTATGAAATATAAATACAAAATACACATTAAAGAATGTAAATATATATAAAGAAATATATACAAAACACAAATAGAATAATGTAAAATCGTATCAAAATGTATACACAGAATATTAATAAAATAATATACATTTTTATGAAAATTAAGATGCAAAATACCTATAAAATAACGCATTTTTTTTTAAATTATAGATACCAAAATACACATAAGATATTTGAATTTGTATTAAAATAAATATACAAAATGCACATACAATAAGGTAAATTTGTATTGAAATACATATGCAAAATACATATAAAATAATGTAAATTTGTTTAAAAATATATATACGAATACACACACAAAAAACCGTAGATTTCTATAAAAATACATCTACAAAATACACATAATATTAAGTAAATACGTATAAAAAAATGTATAATGTAAATTCGTATAAATATAAATAAGCAAAATACCAATAAAAGAATGTGTTTGTATAAATATAAATATACAAAATGCACATCAAATAACGTAAATTTATATAAAACTATATACAAAAATACACAGAAGTAATTAAATTTGTATGAAAATAGATATACAAAATACACACAAAATAAGCTTAATTTGAATTGAAATATATATACAAAATACATAAAATAAAGTAAATTTGTATCAAAATATTTTTACAAATACACATATAATTACGTAAATTTTATATAAATTATATAAACAATATACACATTAAATAATGTAAATACGTATAAAAAAATATGTACAAAATACACATATAATCATATAATTCGTATCAAAATAAATAAACAAAATACCAATAAAATAAAGTAAATTTTCATGAGAAAACATATACAAAATACATAAAATAACGCCAATTTCTAAAAAATATATGTACAAAATGCACATAAAATAAATTTGCATTAAAAAATATAAACAAAACACACAATACATAATGTAAACGAGTATAAAAAAATGTATACAAAATTCCTATGAAATAATCTAAATTCGTATCGAATTAAATTAAGAAAATACTAATAAAATAATGTAGTTTTGGATAAAAATATATATAGAAAATACACATAAAATAACCTAAATACAAATACAAATATACATAAAAAAAATTAAAATTGAATTAAATAAATATACAAAATAAACATAAAATAAGGTAAATTTGTAATGAATGATATGTAAAAATACACATAGAATAATATATATTTGTATGAAAATAGATATACAAATACACATAAAATAACATGAATTGGTATAAAATATGTATCAAAATATATACGAATACACACAATAAAATAACGTAAATTTTTGTGAAACTGTATATACAAAATACACATAAAATAATTTAAATACGTAGAAAAATATATATACAAAATACAAATAAAATAATGTAAATTCGTATCAAAATAAATAAACTAAATTCCAGTTAAAGAATGTATATTTGTAGGAAGATATATATACAAAATACAAATAAAATAACTAAAATTTGTATAAAAATATATACAAAAATACACAAAAAATAATTTAAATTTGTTTGAAAATATATATGCAAAATACACATAAAATTAGGCAAATTTTTATTGAAATACAGAAACAAAATACACATAAAATAATGTAAATTTATATAAAAATATATAAACAAATACACATAAAATAACGTAAATTTGGATAATATATATACAAAATAAACATTAAATAATGTAAATATGTATAAAAAAATATATACAAAATACACATAGAATAAGGTTAAATCGTATCAAAATAAATAAACAGAATATCAATAAAATAATGTAAATTTGTATGAAAATAAAGGCACAAAATACCCATATAATAACTCATATTTGCATAAAAATATATATACAAAAATACATATAAAATAATTTAATTTGTATTAAAATAAATATTCAAAATGCACATACAATAAAGTAAATTTGTATTGAAATAGATATGCAAAATACACATAAATAACGTAAATTTGTATCAAAATATATATACGAATACACATAAAATAGAGTAAATTTCTATGAAAATATACGTACAAAATACATATAAAATGATGTAAAAAAGTATAAAAATATATATACCAAATACACCTAAAATAATGTAAATTCATATCAAAACAAATACACAAAATTCCGATGAAAGAACGTATATGTGTAGGAAAATAAATATAGAAAATACACATAAAATAACGAAAATTTGTATAAAAATATATACAAAAAAAAAACAACAACAATAATTTCAATTTGTATGAAAATAGATTTACAAAATACACATATAATTAGTTAAATTTGTATTTAAATATATGTACAAAATACTCATAAAATAATGTAAATTTGTATGAAATGAAAACAAATACACATAAAATAACGTACATTTGTATAAAATATATATACAAACACATAGGATAATGTAAAATCGCATCAAAATAAATACACAGAATATCAATAAAATAATATAAATTTGTATGAAAATAAAGATGAAAAATAACCATAAAATAAACCATATTTTATAAAATACATATACAAAATACACATAGAATAATTAAATTTGTATTAAAATTAATATACAAAATGCAGATACAATAAGGTAAGTTTGTATTGAAAAAATATGCAAAACCCACATAAAACAGTGTAAATTTGTTTCAAAATATATATACGAATACACATAAAATAACGTAGATTTCTATAGAAATATATATACAAAATACACATGAAATGATGTAAATACGTATAAAATATATATATACAAAATACACATTAAATAATGTAAATTCGCGTTAAAATAAAAAAACAAAATATCAATAAAAGAATATGTATTAGTATGAAAATAGATATACAAAATACACATAAAATAACTTAAAATTGTATAAAACTATATACAAAAATACACAAAAATAATTTAAATTTGTATGAAAATAAATATACAAAATACACATAAAATTAGGTAAATTTGTATTGAGATACATATACAAAATACACATAAAATAATGTAAATTTGAATAAAAATACATAAACAAATACACTTAAAATAACGTAAATTTGTATAAAATATATATACAAAATACAAATTAAATAATGTAAATGTGTATAAAAATATATATATACAAAAAACAAATAGAAAAATGTAAAATCGTATTAAAATAAATACACAGAATATCAATAAAATAATGTAAATTTGTATTAAAATAAAGATGAAAAATTCCCTTAAATAGCGCATTTTTTATAAAAATATATACAAAAATACACATAAAATATTTCAATTTGTATTGAAATAAATATACAAAATGCACATACAATAAGGTAGATTTGTATTGAAAGAGATATGCAAAAATACATATAAAACAATGTAAATTTGTTTCAAAATATATATACGAATACATATCAAATAACGTAGATTTCTATAAAAATATTTATATACAAAATATACATAAAATTAAGTAAATACGTATAAAAAAATGTATACAAAATACACATAAAATTAGGTAAATTTGTATTGAGATACATATACAAAATACACATAAAATAATGTAAATTTGAATAAAAATACATAAACAAATACACTTAAAATAACGTAAATTTGTATAAAATATATATACAAAATACAAATTAAATAATGTAAATGTGTATAAAAATATATATATACAAAAAACAAATAGAAAAATGTAAAATCGTATTAAAATAAATACACAGAATATCAATAAAATAATGTAAATTTGTATTAAAATAAAGATGAAAAATTCCCTTAAATAGCGCATTTTTTATAAAAATATATATACAAAAATACACATAAAATATTTCAATTTGTATTGAAATAAATATACAAAATGCACATACAATAAGGTAGATTTGTACTGAAAGAGATATGCAAAAATACATATAAAACAATGTAAATTTGTTTCAAAATATATATACGAATACATATCAAATAACGTAGATTTCTATAAAAATATTTATATACAAAATATACATAAAATTAAGTAAATACGTATAAAAAATGTATACAAAATACACATAAAATAATGTAAATTCGAATCAAAATAAATTAACAAAATACCAATAAAAGAATGTGTATTTGTATAAATATAAATATACAAAAAACACACAAAATAAACATAAAATAAGGTAAATTTGTAATGAAATATATATACAAAATACACATAAAATAATGAAAATATATATGAAAATATATATACAAATACACATAAAATACCATAAATTAGTATAAAAATATATATTCAAAATAATTATTAAATAATGTAAATGCGTATAAAAAAAATATATATATACAAAGTACATATAAAATAATGTAAATTCGTATCAATATAAATCAACAAAATACCAATAAAATAATTTATATTTGAATGAAAATAAATTTACAAAATACACACAACATAACTAAAATTTGTATTAAAATATATACAAAAATATATAGAAATAATTTGAGTTTGTATGAAAAAAGATATACAAAATACACATAAAACTAGGTAAATTTCTTTTGAAATATATATACAAAATACCCATAAAATATTGTAAATTTGTGTCAAAATATATAAACAAATACACATAAAATAACGTAGATTTGTATGAAAAATATATACAAAATACACATAGAATATAATCAAATCGTATCAAAATGAATGAGCATAATATCAAATAAATAATGTAAATTTGTATGAAAATAAAGATGCAAAATACCCATAAAATAAAGCATATTTTTATAAAAATACATATACGAAAATACACATAGAATAATTAAATTTGTATTAAAATTAATATACAAAATGCATATACAATAAGGTAAATATGTATTGAAAAAATATGCAACATACACATAAAAGTGTAAATTTGTTTCAAAATCTATATACGAATACACATAAAATAATTTAGATTTCTATGGAAATATATATACAAAATACAAATGAAATGATGTAAATACGTATAAAAATATATATACAAAATACACATTAAATAATGTAAATTCGCGTCAAATAAATAAACAAAATTTCAATAAAAGAATGTGTATTTGTATGAAAAATAGATATACAAAATACACATAAAATAACCAAAATTTGTATAAAACTATATACCAAAATACACCAAAATAATTTAAATTTCTATCAAAATAAATATACAAAATACACATAAAATTAGGAAAATTTGTATTGAAATACATATACAAAATACACATAAAATAATGTAAATTTGAATGAAAATATATAAACATATACCCTTAACATAACGTAAATTTGTATCAAATATATATATATATATATATATATATATATATATATATATATATATATATATATATATATATATATATATATATATATATATATATATATATATATAAATATAGATATATATATATATATATATATATATATATACACATTAAATAATGTAAATATGTATAAAAAATATATATACCGAACAAAAATAGTATAATGTAAAATCATATCAAAATAAATACACAGAATATTAATAAAATAATGTAAATTTGTATGAAAATAAAGATGCAAAATACCCATAAAATATAAAAAATGAACATACAATAAGGTAGGTTTGTATTGAAATAGATATGCAAAATACATATAAAACAATGTAAATTTGTTTCAAAATATATATTCGAATACACATAAAATAACGTAGATTTCTATAAAAATATATACAAAATACACATAAAATGAAGTAATTACGTTTAAAAAAATGTATACAAAATACACATAAAATAATGTAAAATCGTATCAAAATAAATAAACAAAATACCAATAAAAGAATGTGTATATGTATAAATATAAATATACAAAATACACATAAAATAACGTAAATTTGTTTAAAACTATATACAAAAATAGACAGAAGTGATTAAATTTGTTTGAAAATAGATATACAAAATACAGATAAAATAAGCTAAGTTTGAATTGAAATGTATATACAAAATACATAAAATAATGTAAATTTGTATCAAAATATTTATACAAATACATATAATAACGTAGATTTGTTTAAAATTATATAAACAAAATACATATTAAGTAATGTAAATACGTATAAAAATATGTACAAAATACATATATAATCATGTAATTCGTATCAAAATAAATAAACAAAATAGCAATAAAATAATGTAAATTTGTATGAGAAAACATATACAAATACACATAAAATAACGCAAATCTCGATAAAAATATATGTACAAAAATGCACATAAAATAAAGTAAATTTGCATAAAAATATATATACAAAACACACATTAAAGAATGTAAATGCGTACATAAAATAACATAAATTTGTATAAAACTAAATACAAATACACAAAAATAATTTAAATTTGTATGAAAAGAAATATACAAAATATACATAAAATTTGGTAAATTTGTATTGAAATACATATACAAAATACACATAAAATAATGTAAATTTGAATGAAAATATATAAACAAATACATTTAAAATAACGTAAATTTGTATAAAATATATATGCAAGATACACATTAAATAATGTAAATATGTATAAAAAATATATACAAAAAACAAATAGAATAATGTAAAATCGCATAAAATAACGTAAATTTGTTTTAAAATATACAAGATACACATTAAATAATGTAAATATGTATAAAAAAATGTAAAATCGTATCAAAATAAATACACAGAATATTAATAAAACATTGTAAATTTGTATGAAAATAAAGAAGTAAAACACCCATAAAATGAAGCATATTTTAATAAAAATACATATACAAAAATACACATAGAATAATTAAATTTGTATTAAAATTAATATACAAAATGCACATACAATAAGGTAAATTTGTGTTGAAAAAATATGCAAAATACACATAAAACAGTGTAAATTTATTTCAAAATATATATACGAATACTCATAAAATAACGTAGATTTCTATAGAAATATATTTACAAAATACACATGAAATGATGTAAATACGTATAAAAATATATATACAAAATACACATTAAATGATGTAAATTCGCGTCAAAATAAATAAACAAAATATCAATAAAAGAATGTGTGTTTGTATGAAAATAGACATACAAAATACACATGAAATAACCTAAATTTGTATAAAACTATATACAAAAATACACAAAAAATAATTAAAATTTGTATGCAAATAAATATACAAAATACACATAAAATTAGATGGAATATATAAACAAATACACTTAAAATAATGTAAGTTTGTATAAAATATATATACAAATTACTCATTAAATACTGTAAATAAATATCAAAATATATATACAAAACACAAATAGAATAATGTAAAATCGTATCAAAATAAATACACAGAAAATTAATAAAATAATGTAAATTTGTATAAAAATTAAAATGCAAAATACCCATAAATTAACGCATTTTTTTACAAAAATATATATACGAAAATACACATAAAATAATTGAATTTGTATTAAAATATATATGCAAAATACGCATATAATTAAGTAAAAACGTATAAAAAAAAGTATACAATATACACATAAAATAATGTAAATTCGTATCAAAATAAATAAACAAAATACCAATACAAGAATGTGTATTTGTATAAATATAAATATACAAAATACACATTAAATAACGTGAATTTGTATAAAACTATACACAAAAATACACAAAAGTAATTAGATTTGTATGAAAATGGATATACAAAATACACAAAATATATATTTATTGTGCATTTTGTATATATATTTTAATACAAATTTAACTATTATATATGTAAATTTGTATATATATTTTTATACAAATATGCGTTATTATATGGGTATTTTGCATCTTTATTTTCATACAAATTTACATTATCTTATTGATATTCTGTTTATTTAATTTGATACGATTTAACATTATTATATGAGTATTTTGTATATATATTTTTATACATATATAAAATGTTTAATGTATATTTTGTATATATATTTTATCCAAATTTACGTTATTTAACAGTATTTGTTTATATATTTTCATACAAATTTACATTATTTTATTTCAATACAAATTTGCCTAAGTTTATTTGTATTTTGCATATCTATTTTCAAACAAATTTAAACTATTTTTGTGTATTTTTGTATATATTTTTATACAAATTTTAGTTATTTTATTTGTATTTTGTTAATATATTTTCTACAAATATACATTCTTTTATTGGAATTTTGTTGATATATTTTGGTCCGAATTTACATTATTTTATGAGTATTTTGTATATCTATTTTTCTACGTATTTACATTTTTTCATGTTTATTTTGTATATATATTTTCTTAAAAATTTACGTTATTTAATTGTGTGTATTCGTATATATTTTGATACAAATTTTAAACAAATTCATGTTATTTTATGTGTATTTGGATTTATATTTTCATACAAATTTACATTATTTTATGTGTATTTTGTACATATATTTCATTACAAATTTAACTTATTTTATGTTTATTTTGTATATTTATTTCATTCAATTTTAAATTATTTTATGTGTATATTTGTATTTGTGTTTAGGTTATCTTATGTGTATTTTCAATATATATTTTCATCCATAATTACATTATTTTATTGGTATTTTGTTAATTTAATTCGATACTAATTCAGATTATTTCATAGGTATTTTGTATACATATTTGTATACGTATTTACATTAATTTTAGTGTGCTTTGTATATATATTTTTATGCAAATTTACCTTATTTTACGTGCATTTTTGTACATTTATTTTTTTAGAAATTTGCGTTATTTTATATGTATTTTGTATATAGTTTCTCATACAAATTTACATTAATTTATTGGTATTTTGTTTATATATTTTGATACGAATTACATTATTATATGATATTTTGTACATATTTTTTATACGTATTTAAAGTATTTCATGAGAATTTTGCCTATATATTTTTAAAAAAATTTACGTTATTATGTGTGTATTTGTATATATATTTTGATACAAATTTACATTATTTTATGTATTCTGTATATATATTTCAACTCAAATTTAGCTTATTTTATGTTTATTTTGTATATCTATTTTCATACAAATTTAATTACTTTTGTGTATTTTGTATATAGTTTTATAGAAATTTACGTTATTTTATGTATTTTTATATTTATATTTATACAAATACACATTCTTTTATTGGTATTTTGTGTATTTATTTTGATTAGAATTTACTTTATTTTATGTGTATTTTGTATACATTTTTTTATACGTATTTACATAATTTTATGTGTTTTCGTATATATATTTTGAAACAAATTTACATTGTTTTATATGTATTTTTGAATATCTATTTCAATACAGATTTACCTTACTGGATGTGCATTTTGTATATTTATTTCAATGCAAATTTAAATATTTTATGTGTATTTTGGTATATATATTATTATAAAAAAAGCGATATTTTATTAGAATTTTGCATCTTTATTCTTATAAAAATTTACATTATTTCATTGATATTCTGTGTATTTATTTACATGTAGATTATTTAATGTGTGTTTTGTGTATATATTTTTATGCAAATTTACTTTATTTAATGTGCATTTTTGTATATATATTTTTATAGAAATTTGCATTATTTTGGTGTATTTTGTATATGTTTTCTCATACAAATTTACATTATTTTATTGGTATTGTGTTTATTTATTTTGATACGGACTACATTATTATATGTGTATTTTGTACAATTTTTTTTATACGTATTTACATTATTTAATGAGTATTTTGTTTATATATTTTTATACAAATCCACTTTATTATATGTGTATTTTTATAAATATTTTGATACAAATTTACATTATTTTATTTCAATTCAAGTTTAGCTTATTTTATGTGTATTTTGTATATCCATTTTCATACAAATCTAATTACTTTTGTGTATTTTTGTGTATAGTTTTATACAAATTCACGTTATTTAATGTGTATTTTGTATATTTATATTTATACAAATACACATTCTTGTATTGGTATTTTGTTTATTTATTTTGATACGAATTTACATTATTTTATGTGTATTTTGTATACTTTTTTTATACGTTTTTACTTAATTATATGTGTATTTTGTATATATATTTTAATACAAATTCAATTATTTTATGTGTATTTTCGTATATTTAGCTTATTTTATCTGTATTTTGTATATCTATTTTCATACAAATTTAATTACTTTTGTGTATTTTTGTATATAGTTTTATACAAATTTACGTTATTTTATGTGTATTTTGTATATTTATATTTATACAAATACACATTCTTTTATTGGTATTTTGTTTATTTATTTTCATACGATTTTACATTATTTTATGTGTATTTTGTATACATTATTTTAAACGTATTTACTTCATTTTATGTGTATTTTGTATATATTTTTATAGAAATCTACGTTATTTTATGTGTATTCGTATATATATTTTGAAACAAATTTACATTGTTTTATATGTATTTTGCATATCTATCTCAATACAAATTTACCTTATAGTATGTGCATTTTGTATATTTATTGTAATACAAATTTAAATATTTTATGTGTATTTTGGTATATATATTTTTATAAAAAATGCGTTATTTAATGGGTATTTTGCATCTTTATTTTCATACAAATTTACAATGTTTTATTAATATTCTATGTATTTATTTTGATACGATTTTACATTATTCTATTTGTGTTTTGTATATATTTTTTATACATATTTACATTATTTAATGTGTATCTTGTATATTTTAAAACAAATTTACGTTATTTTATGCGCATCTGTTAAAATTTTTTGATACAAATTTACATTATATTATAGATACAAAATACACATAGAATAATATAAAATTGTATCAAAATAAATGAACAGAATATCAATAAAATAATGTAAATTTCTATGAAAATAAAGATGCAAAATACCCATAAAATAACGTATATTTGTATAAAAATATATATACAAAAATACACATAAAATAATTAAATTTGTATAAAAAAATGTACAAAATGCACATACAATAAGGTAAATTTGTATTGAAATAGATATGCAAAATACACATAAAATAATGTAAATTTGTATTAAAATATATATACGACAGAACATATTATAACGTAAATTTCTATGAAAATATATATAAAAAATACACATAAAATGATGTAAATACGTAAAAAATTTATGTACAAAATACACCTAAAATAAAGTAAATTCGTATCAGATTCAATAAACTAAATTTCAATACAAGAATGTATATATGTAGGAAAATCAATATACAAAATAATATATAAAAAACCTAAAATTTGTATTAAAATACATACAAAAAAACACAAAAATAATTTCAATTTGTATAAAAAGATATACAAAATCCACATCAAATTAGTGAAATTTGTATTGAAATACATATACAAAATACATATAAAATAATGTAAATTTGTATGAAAATATATAAACAAATAGACATAAAGTAACGTATTTTTGTATAAAAATAAATATATAGAAAATGCACATTAAATAATGTAAATATGAAAAATAAAATATATACAAAATACACATAAAACAATGTAAAATCGTATCAAAATAAATACACAGAATATCAATCAAATAATGTAAATTTGTATGAAAATGTAGATGCAAAATACACGTTGAATAATGTAAATATATGTAAAAAATATATATATCCAAAACACAAATAGAATAATGTAAAATCGTATCAAAATAAATACATAGGATATTAATAAAATAATGTAAATTTGTATGAAAATTAAGATGCAAAATAAACATAAAACAACTCATTTTTCTATTAAAATATATTACTAAAATACACATAAAATATTTGAATTTGTATTAAAATAAATATACAAAATGAACATACAATAAAGTAGATTTACATTGAAATAGATATGCAAAATACATATAAAACAATATAAATTTGTTTCAAAATATATATACGAATATACATAAAATAACGTAGATTTCTATAAAAATATATCTACAAAATACACATAAAATGAAGGAAATACATATAAAAAATGTATACAAAATACACATAAAATAAAGTAAATTCATATCAAAATAAATCAACAAAATACACATAAAATAACGTAAATTTATATAAAACTTTACAAAAATACCCAAAAGTAATAAAATTTATATGAAAATAGATACACAAAATACACACAAAACAAGCTAGATTTGAATTGAAATATATATACAAAATACATTAAATAATGCAAATTTGTATCAAAATATTTATACAAATACACATATAATAACGTACATTTGTATAAAGATATATAAACAAAATACACATTAAATAAAGTATATACGTATAAAAGATATATACAAAATACACATAAAATAATGTAAATTCGTACCAAAATAAATAAATAAAATACCAATAGAAGAATGTGAATTTGTATGAAAATAAATATACAAAATACACATAAAATAACGTATATTTGTATAAAACTATATACAAAAATACACAAAAGTAAATTAAATTTGTATGAAAATAGATATACAAAATATATATAAAATAAACTAAATTTGTAATGAAATATATATAAATTGACATAAAATAATGTATATTTGTATCAAAATAATTTAAAAAATACGCATAAAATAACGTAAATTTGTTTTAAAATATATAAACAAAATACACATTAAATTCTGAAAACACGTATACAAAATATATACAAAATACACATATAATAATGTAAATTCGTATCAAAATACATAAACAATATAATAATAAAAAAATGTAAATTTATATGAAAAAATATATACAAAATACACATAAAATAACGCAAATTTCTATAAAAATATATGAACAAAAACGCACATCAAATACATTAAATTTGTATGAAATTAAATAAACGAAATACACATAAAAAAAAGGCAAATTTATAATAAATAAGTACAAAATACACTTAAAATAATGTAAATTTGTATAAAAACAACAACACAAATGTACACAAAATGAAGTAAAATTGTATAAAAAATATATATGCAAAACACATATTAAATAATGTAAATGCGTATAAAAATATGTATAGAAAATACACATGAAATAATCTAAATTCGTATCGAAATAAATGAACAAAATACCGATAAAATAATGTAATTTTGAATGAAAATATAAATAGAAAATACACATAAAAGAACGTAAATACAAATAAATATATACATATAAAATAATTTGAATTTGAATGAAAATAGATATAAAATAAACATAAAATAAGGCAAATTTGTAATGAAATATATATACAAAATACGCATAAAGTAATGTAGATTTGCTTCAAAATATATATACGAATACACATAAAATAACGTATATTTCTATAGAAATATATATACAAAATACACATGAAATGATGTAAATACATATAAAAATATATATACAAAATACACATTAAATAAAGTAAATTCGTGTCAAAATAAATAAAGAAAATATCAATAAAATAATGTGTATTTGTAAGAAAATACATATACAAAATACACATAAAATAACGTAAATTTGTGTAAAACTATATACAAAATTACAAAAATTATTAAAATTTTTTGAAAATAAATATACAAAATACACACAAAATTAGGTAAATTTGTATTGAAATACATATACAAAATACACATAAAATAATGTAAATTTGAATGAAAATATATAAACAAATACACTTAAATTAACGTAGATTTCTATAAAATATATATAAAAAATACTCATTAAGTAATGTAAATATGTATAAAAAAATATATACAAAACACAAATAGAATAATGTAAAATCGTATCAAAATAAATACACAGAATGTTAATAAAATAATGTAAATTTGTATGAAAATTAAGATGCAAAATACCCATAAAATAACGCATTTTTTTATTAAGATATATTACCAAAATACACATAAAATATTTGAATTTGTATTAAAATAAATATACAAAATGAACATACAATAAGGTAAATTTGTATTGAAATAGATATGCAAAATACATATAAAAGAATATAAATTTGTTTCAAAATATATATACGAATACACATAAAATGACGTAGATTTCTATAAAAATATATATACAAAATACACATAAAATGAAGGCAATTCATATAAAATATATATACAAAATACACATAAAATAAGGTAAATTCGTATCAAAATAAATCAACAAAATTCCAATAAAAGAATGTTATTTGTATAAATATAAATATACAAAATACACATAAAATAACGTAAATTTATATAAAACTATATACAAAAATACACAAAAGTAATCAAATTTGTATGAAAAAAGATATACAAAATACACATAAAATAAGCTAAATTTAAATTGAAATATATATACAAAATACATAAAATAATGTAAATTTGAATCAAAATATTTATTCAAATACACTTATAATAAAGTAGATTTGTATAAAATATATAAACAAAATACACATTAAATAATGTAAATACGTATAAAAAATATGTACAAAATACACATATAATCATGTAATTCGTATCAAAATAAATCAACAAAATACCAATAAATTAATGTAAATTTGTATATATAATATATACACATAAAATAACGTATATTTCTATAGAAATATATGTACAAAATACACCTGAAATGATGTAGATACGTTTAAAATATATATACAAAATACACATTTGATAATGTAAATTCTCTTCAAAATAAATAAACATAATATCAATAAAAGAATGTGTATTTGTATGAAAATAGATATACAAAATACACATAAAATAACGTAAATTTGTATAAATCTATATACATAAATACACAAAAATAATTCAAATTTGTATGAAAATATATATACAAAATAACCATAAAATTAGGTAAATATTTATTTAAATACATATACAAAATACACTTAAAATAATGTAAATTTGAATGAAAATATATAAACAAATACAATTAAAATGATGTAAATTTGTATAAAATATAAATACAAAATAAACATTAAATAATATAAATATGTATTAAAAAATATATACAAAACACATATACAATAATGTAAAATCGTTTAAAAATAAATACACAGAATATTAATAAAATAATGTAAATTTGTATGAAAATTAAGATGCAAAATACCCATAAAATAACGCATTTTTTATAAATATATATATAACAAAATACACATAAAATATTTGAGTTTGTATTAAAATAAATATACAAAATGCACATACAATAAGGTAAATTTGTATTAAAATCGATATGCAAAATACATATAAAACAATGTAAATTTGTTTCAAAATATATATACGAATACACATAAAATAACGTAGATTTCTATAAAAATATATATACAAAATACACATATAAATTAAGTAAATAGGCATAAAAAAATGTATAAAAAATACACATAAAATAATGTAAATTCGATTCAAAATAAATAGACAAAATACCAATAAAAGAATGTGTATTTGTATAAATATAAATATACAAAATACACATACAAAATAAACATAAAATAATGTAAATTTGTAATGAAATATATGTACAAAATATACATAAAATAATGTAAATTTATATGAAAATATATATACAAATACACATAAAATACCATGAATTTGTATAAAAATATATATTCAAAATAAATATTAAATAATGAAAATGCGTATAAAAATATATATACAAAGTACATATAAAATAATGTAAATTCGTATCAATATAAATCAACAAAATACCAATAAAATAATATATATTTTAATGAAAATAAAATACAAAATACACATAACATAACTAAAATTTGTATCAAAATAAATACAAAAATACATAAAAATAATTCTAGTTTGTATGAAAATAGATATAGAAAATACACATAAAAATAGGTAAATTTCTTTTGAAATATATATACAAAATACCCTTAAAATATTGTAAATTTGTCAAAATATATAAACAAATACTCATAAAATAACGTAAATTTGTCTGAAAAATATAGAAAATACACATTGAATAATGTCAAATCGTATCAAAATGAATGAGCAGAATATCAATAAAATAATTTAAATTTGTATGAAAATAAAGATGCAAAATACCCATAAAATAAATCATATTTTTATAAACATTCATATACAAAAATACACATAGAATAATTAAATTTGTATTAAAATTAATATACAAAATGCATATACAATAAGGTAAATTTGTATTGAAAAAATATGCAAAATACACATAAAAGTGTAAATTTGTTTCAAAATCTATATACGAATACACATAAAATAACGTACATTTCTATAGAAATATATATACAAAATACACATGAAATGATGTAAATACGTATAAAAATATATATACAAAATGCACATTAAATAATGTAAATTCGCTTCAAAATAAATAAACAAAATATCAATAAAAGAATGTGTATTTGTATGAAAATAGATATACAAAATACACATAAAATAACCTAAATTTGTATAAAACTATATAAAAAATACACAAAAATAATTTAAATTTGTATGAAAATAAATATACGAAAAAACACATAAAATTAGGTAAATTTGTATTGAAATACATATACAAAATACACATAAAATAATGTAAATTTGAATGAAAATATATAAACATATACACTTAAAATAACGTAAATTTGTAGCAAATATATATACAAAATACACATTAAATAATGTAAATATGTATAAAAAAATATATACAAAACACAAATAGAATAATGTAAAATCGTATCAAAAATAAATACACAGAATATTAATAAAATAATGTAAATTTGTCTGAAAATAAAGATGCAAAATACCCATAAAATAACGCATTTTTTATAAAAAAATATATATACCAAAATACACATAAAATATTAAAATTTGTATTAAAATAAATATAAAAAATGCACATACAATAAGGTAAATTTGTATTGAAATAGATATGCAAAATACATATAAAACAATGTAAATTTGTTTCAAAATATATATACGAATACACATAAAATAACGTAGATTTCTATAAAAATATATACAAAATACACATAAAATGAAGTAAATACGTATAAAAAAATGAATACAAAATACACATAAAATGAAGTAAATACGTATAAGAAAATGTATACAAAATACACAAAATAATGTAAATTCGTATCAAAATAAATTAACAAAATACCAATAAAAGAATATGTATATATATAAATATAAATATACAAAATACACATAAAATAACGTAAATATGTATAAAACTATATACAAAAATACACAGAAGTTATTAAATTCGTATGAAAATAGATATACAAAATACAGATAAAATAAGCTAAATTTGAATTGAAATGTATATAGAGAATACATAAAATAATGTAAATTTCTATCAAAATATTTATATAAATACATATAATAACGTAAATTTGTTTAAAAATATATAAACAAAATACACATTAAGTAATGTAAATACGTATAAAAAAAAGGACAAAATACACATATAATCATGTAATTCGTATCAAACTAAATAAACAAAATAGCAATAAAATAATGTAAATTTGTATGAGAAAAGATATACAAATACATATAAAATAACGCAAATTTCTAAAAAAATATATGTACAAAAATGCACATTATATAAAGTAAATTTGCATAAAAATATATATATACAAACACACATTAAATAATGTAAATGCGTACATAAAATAACCTAAATTTGTATAAAACTATATACAAAAATACACAAAAATTTAAATTTGTATGAAAAGAAATATACAAAATACACATAAAAATAAGGAAATTTGTAGTGAAATACATTTACAAAATACACATAAAATAATGTATATTTGAATGAAAATATATAAAGAAATACACATAAAATAACGTAAATTTGTATGAAATATAAATACAAAATACACATTAAAGAATGTAAATATATATAAAGAAATATATACAAAACACAAATAGAATAATGTAAAATCGTATCAAAATGTATACACAGAATATTAATAAAATAATATACATTTTTATGAAAATTAAGATGCAAAATACCTATAAAATAACGCATTTTTTATAAAATTATAGATACCAAAATACACATAAGATATTTGAATTTGTATTAAAATAAATATACAAAATGCACATACAATAAGGTAAATTTGTATTGAAATACATATGCAAAATACATATAAAATAATGTAAATTTGTTTAAAAATATATATACGAATACACACAAAAAAACGTAGATTTCTATAAAAATACATTTACAAAATACACATAATATTAAGTAAATACGTATAAAAAAATGTATACAAAATACACATAAAATAATGTAAATTCGTATAAATATAAATAAGCAAAATACCAATAAAAGAATGTGTTTGTATAAATATAAATATACAAAATGCACATCAAATAACGTAAATTTATATAAAACTATATACAAAAATACACAGAAGTAATTAAATTTGTATGAAAATAGATATACAAAATACACACAAAATAAGCTTAATTTGAATTGAAATATATATACAAAATACATAAAATAAAGTAAATTTGTATCAAAATATTTTTACAAATACACATATAATTACGTAAATTTTATATAAATTATATAAACAATATACACATTAAATAATGTAAATACGTATAAAAAAATATGTACAAAATACACATATAATCATATAATTCGTATCAAAATAAATAAACAAAATACCAATAAAATAAAGTAAATTTTCATGAAAACATATACAAAATACACATAAAATAACGCCAATTTCTAAAAAAATATGTACAAAATGCACATAAAATAAATTTGCATTAAAAATATAAACAAAATACACATAGAATAATATATATTTGTATGAAAATAGATATACAAATACACATAAAATAACATGAATTGGTATAAAAATGTATCAAAATATATAAACGAATACACACAATAAAATAACGTAAATTTTTGTGAAACTGTATATACAAAATACACATAAAATAATTTAAATACGTAGAAAAATATATATACAAAATACAAATAAAATAATGTAAATTCGTATCAAAATAAATAAACTAAATTCCAATTAAAGAATGTATATTTGTAGGAAGATATATATACAAAATACAAATAAAATAACTAAAATTTGTATAAAAATATATACAAAAATACACAAAAAATAATTTAAATTTGTTTGAAAATATATATGCAAAATACACATAAAATTAGGCAAATTTTTATTGAAATACAGAAACAAAATACACATAAAATAATGTAAATTTATATAAAAATATATAAACAAATACACATAAAATAACGTAAATTTGGATAATATATATACAAAATAAACATTAAATAATGTAAATATGTATAAAAAAATATATACAAAATACACATAGAATAAGGTTAAATCGTATCAAAATAAATAAACAGAATATCAATAAAATAATGTAAATTTGTATGAAAATAAAGGCACAAAATACCCATATAATAACTCATATTTGCATAAAAATATATATACAAAAATACATATAAAATAATTTAATTTGTATTAAAATAAATATTCAAAATGCACATACAATAAAGTAAATTTGTATTGAAATAGATATGCAAAATACACATAAATAACGTAAATTTGTATCAAAATATATATACGAATACACATAAAATAGAGTAAATTTCTATGAAAATATACGTACAAAATACATATATAAAATGATGTAAAAGTATAAAAATATATATAACAAATACACCTAATATGAACTAAATTCATATCAAAACAAATAAACAAAATTCCGATGACAGAACGTATATGTGTAGGAAAATAAATATAGAAAATACACATAAAATAACGAAAATTTGTTTAAAATATATACAAAAAAAAAAAAACAATAATTTCAATTTGTATGAAAATAGATTTACAAAATACACATATAATTAGTTAAATTTGTATTTAAATATATGTACAAAATACTCATAAAATAATGTAAATTTGTATGAAATTAAAACAAATACACATAAAATAACGTACATTTGTATAAAATATATATACAAACACATAGGATAATGTAAAATCGCATCAAAATAAATACACAGAATATCAATAAAATAATATAAATTTGTATGAAAATAAAGATGAAAAATAACCATAAAATAAACCATATTTTTATAAAAATACATATACAAAAATACACATAGAATAATTAAATTTGTATTAAAACTAAAATACAAAATGCAGATACAATAAGGTAAGTTTGTATATATGGAAAACCCACATAAAACAGTGTAAATTTGTTTCAAAATATATATACGAATACACATAAAATAACGTAGATTTCTATAGAAATATATATACAAAATACACATGAAATGATGTAAATACGTATAAAATATATATATACAAAATACACATTAAATAATGTAAATTCGCGTTAAAATAAAAAAACAAAATATCAATAAAAGAATATGTATTAGTATGAAAATAGATATACAAAATACACATAAAATAACTTAAAATTGTATAAAACTATATACAAAAATACACAAAAATAATTTAAATTTGTATGAAAATAAATATACAAAATACACATAAAATTAGGTAAATTTGTATTGAGATACATATACAAAATACACATAAAATAATGTAAATTTGAATAAAAATACATAAACAAATACACTTAAGATAACGTAAATTTGAATAAAATATATATACAAAACACAAATAGAATAATGTAAAATCGTATCAAAATAAATACAAAGAATATTAATAAAATAATTTAAATTTTTATTAAAAAAAATATTAAAAAAAAAAAAAAAAAAAAAAAATTTTTATAAAAAAATATATAAAAAATACACATAAAATATTTCAATTTGTATTGAAATAAATATACAAAATGCACATACAATAAGGTAGATTTGTATTGAAAGAGATATGCAAAAATACATATAAAACAATGTAAATTTGTTTCAAAATATATATACGAATACATATCAAATAACGTAGATTTCTATAAAAATATTTATATACAAAATATACATAAAATTAAGTAAATACGTATACAAAAATGAATACAAAATTATAAAAAATACACATAAAATAATGTAAATTTGAATAAAAATACATAAACAAATACACTTAAAATAACGTAAATTTGTATAAAATATATATACAAAATACAAATTAAATAATGTAAATGTGTATAAAAATATATATATACAAAAAACAAATAGAAAAATGTAAAATCGTATTAAAATAAATACACAGAATATCAATAAAATAATGTAAATTTGTATTAAAATAAAGATGAAAAATTCCCTTAAATAGCGCATTTTTTTATAAAAATATATATATAAAAATACACATAAAATATTTCAATTTGTATTGAAATAAATATACAAAATGCACATACAATAAGGTAGATTTGTACTGAAAGAGATATGCAAAAATACATATAAAACAATGTAAATTTGTTTCAAAATATATATACGAATACATATCAAATAACGTAGATTTCTATAAAAATATTTATATACAAAATATACATAAAATTAAGTAAATACGTATAAAAAAATGTATACAAAATACACATAAAATAATGTAAATTCGAATCAAAATAAATTAACAAAATACCAATAAAAGAATGTGTATTTGTATAAATATAAATATACAAAATACACACAAAATAAACATAAAATAAGGTAAATTTGTAATGAAATATATATACAAAATACACATAAAATAATGAAAATATATATGAAAATATATATACAAATACACATAAAATACCATAAATTAGTATAAAAATATATATTCAAAATAATTATTAAATAATGTAAATGCGTATAAAAATATATATATACAAAGTACATATAAAATAATGTAAATTCGTATCAATATAAATCAACAAAATACCAATAAAATAATTTATATTTGAATGAAAATAAATTTACAAAATACACACAACATAACTAAAATTTGTATTAAAATATATACAAAAATATATAGAAATAATTTGAGTTTGTATGAAAAAAGATATACAAAATACACATAAAACTAGGTAAATTTCTTTTGAAATATATATACAAAATACCCATAAAATATTGTAAATTTGTGTCAAAATATATAAACAAATACACATAAAATAACGTAGATTTGTATGAAAAATATATACAAAATACACATAGAATATAATCAAATCGTATCAAAATGAATGAGCATAATATCAAATAAATAATGTAAATTTGTATGAAAATAAAGATGCAAAATACCCATAAAATAAAGCATATTTTTATAAAAATACATATACGAAAATACACATAGAATAATTAAATTTGTATTAAAATTAATATACAAAATGCATATACAATAAGGTAAATATGTATTGAAAAAATATGCAACATACACATAAAAGTGTAAATTTGTTTCAAAATCTATATACGAATACACATAAAATAATTTAGATTTCTATAGAAATATATATACAAAATACAAATGAAATGATGTAAATACGTATAAAAATATATATACAAAATACACATTAAATAATGTAAATTCGCGTCAAATAAATAAACAAAATTTCAATAAAAGAATGTGTATTTGTATGAAAAATAGATATACAAAATACACATAAAATAACCAAAATTTGTATAAAACTATATACCAAAATACACCAAAATAATTTAAATTTCTATCAAAATAAATATACAAAATACACATAAAATTAGGAAAATTTGTATTGAAATACATATACAAAATACACATAAAATAATGTAAATTTGAATGAAAATATATAAACATATACCCTTAACATAAATATATATATATATATATATATATATATATATATATATATATATATATATATATATATATATATATATATATATATATATATATATATATATATATATATATATATATATATATATATATACAAAATACACATTAAATAATGTAAATATGTATAAAAAAAATATATACCGAACAAAAATAGTATAATGTAAAATCATATCAAAATAAATACACAGAATATTAATAAAATAATGTAAATTTGTATGAAAATAAAGATGCAAAATACCCATAAAATATAAAAATGAACATACAATAGGTAGGTTTGTATTGAAATAGATATGCAAAATACATATAAAACAATGTAAATTTGTTTCAAAATATATATTCGAATACACATAAAATAAAGTAGATTTCTATAAAAATATTTACAAAATACACATAAAATTACGTAATTACGTTTAAAAAAATGTATACAAAATACACATAAAATAATGTAAAATCGTATCAAAATAAATAAACAAAATACCAATAAAAGAATGTGTATTTGTATAAATATAAATATACAAAATACACATAAAATAACGTAAATTTGTTTAAAACTATATACAAAAATAGACAGAAGTGATTAAATTTGTTTGAAAATAGATATACAAAATACAGATAAAATAAGCTAAGTTTGAATTGAAATGTATATACAAAATACATAAAATAATGTAAATTTGTATCAAAATATTTATACAAATACATATAATAACGTAGATTTGTTTAAAATTATATAAACAAAATACATATTAAGTAATGTAAATACGTATAAAAAATATGTACAAAATACATATATAATCATGTAATTCGTATCAAAATAAATAAACAAAATAGCAATAAAATAATGTAAATTTGTATGAGAAAACATATACAAATACACATAAAATAACGCAAATCTCGATAAAAATATATGTACAAAAATGCACATAAAATAAAGTAAATTTGCATAAAAATATATATACAAAACACACATTAAAGAATGTAAATGCGTACATAAAATAACATAAATTTGTATAAAACTAAATACAAAAATACACAAAAATAATTTAAATTTGTATGAAAAGAAATATACAAAATATACATAAAATTTGGTAAATTTGTATTGAAATACATATACAAAATACACATAAAATAATGTAAATTTGAATGAAAATATATAAACAAATACATTTAAAATAACGTAAATTTGTATAAAATATATATGCAAGATACACATTAAATAATGTAAATATGTATAAAAAAATATATACAAAAAACAAATAGAATAATGTAAAATCGCATAAAATAACGTAAATTTGTTTTAAAATATACAATATAAACATTAAATAATGTAAATATGTATAAAAAAATGTAAAATCGTATCAAAATAAATACACAGAATATTAATAAAACATTGTAAATTTGTATGAAAATAAAGAAGTAAAACACCCATAAAATGAAGCATATTTTAATAAAAATACATATACAAAAATACACATAGAATAATTAAATTTGTATTAAAATTAATATACAAAATGCACATACAATAAGGTAAATTTGTGTTGAAAAAATATGCAAAATACACATAAAACAGTGTAAATTTATTTCAAAATATATATACGAATACTCATAAAATAACGTAGATTTCTATAGAAATATATTTACAAAATACACATGAAATGATGTAAATACGTATAAAAATATATATACAAAATACACATTAAATGATGTAAATTCGCGTCAAAATAAATAAACAAAATATCAATAAAAGAATGTGTGTTTGTATGAAAATAGACATACAAAATACACATGAAATAACCTAAATTTGTATAAAACTATATACAAAAATACACAAAAAATAATTAAAATTTGTATGCAAATAAATATACAAAATACACATAAAATTAGATGGATTTGTATTTAAATACATATACAATATGCACTTAAAATAATGTAAATTTGAATGAAAATATATAAACAAATACACTTAAAATAATGTAAGTTTGTATAAAATATATATACAAATTACTCATTAAATACTGTAAATAAATATCAAAATATATATACAAAACACAAATAGAATAATGTAAAATCGTATCAAAATAAATACACAGAAAATTAATAAAATAATGTAAATTTGTATAAAAATTAAAATGCAAAATACCCATAAATTAACGCATTTTTTTACAAAAATATATATACGAAAATACACATAAAATAATTGAATTTGTATTAAAATATATATGCAAAATACGCATATAATTAAGTAAAAACGTATAAAAAAAAGTATACAATATACACATAAAATAATGTAAATTCGTATCAAAATAAATAAACAAAATACCAATACAAGAATGTGTATTTGTATAAATATAAATATACAAAATACACATTAAATAACGTGAATTTGTATAAAACTATACACAAAAATACACAAAAGTAATTAGATTTGTATGAAAATGGATATACAAAATACAACAAATCTTTATTGTGTGTGCATTTTGTATATATATTTTAATACAAATTTAACTATTATATATGTATTTTTGTATATATATTTTTATACAAATATGCGTTATTATATGGGTATTTTGCATCTTTATTTTCATACAAATTTACATTATCTTATTGATATTCTGTTTATTTAATTTGATACGATTTAACATTATTATGAGTATTTTGTATATATTTTATACATATATAAAATGTTTAATGTATATTTTGTATATATATTTTATCCAAATTTACGTTATTTAACAGTATTTGTTTATATATTTTCATACAAATTTACATTATTTTATTTCAATACAAATTTGCCTAAGTTTATTTGTATTTTGCATATCTATTTTCAAACAAATTTAAACTATTTTTGTGTATTTTTGTATATATTTTTATACAAATTTTAGTTATTTTATTTGTATTTTGTTAATATATTTTCTACAAATATACATTCTTTTATTGGAATTTTGTTGATATATTTTGATCCGAATTTACATTATTTTATGAGTATTTTGTATATATATTTTTCTACGTATTTACATTTTTTCATGTTTATTTTGTATATATATTTGCATAAAAATTTACATTATTTTATGTGTATTTTGTACATATATTTCATTACAAATTTAACTTATTTTATGTTTATTTTGTATATTTATTTCATTCAATTTTAAATTATTTTATGTGTATATTTGTATTTGTGTTTAGGTTATCTTATGTGTATTTTCAATATATATTTTCATCCATAATTACATTATTTTATTGGTATTTTGTTAATTTAATTCGATACTAATTTAGATTATTTCATAGGTATTTTGTATACATATTTTTATACGTATTTACATTATTTAATGTGTGCTTTGTATATATATTTTTATGCAAATTTACCTTATTTTACGTGCATTTTTGTACATTTATTTTTTTAGAAATTTGCGTTATTTTATATGTATTTTGTATATAGTTTCTCATACAAATTTACATTAATTTATTGGTATTTTGTTTATATATTTTGATACGAATTACATTATTATATGTGTATTTTGTACATATTTTTTATACGTATTTAAAGTATTTCATGAGAATTTTGCTTATATATTTTTTAAAAAATTTACGTTATTATGTGTGTATTTGTATATATATTTTGATACAAATTTACATTATTTTATGTATTCTGTATATATATTTCAACTCAAATTTAGCTTATTTTATGTTTATTTTGTATATCTATTATCATACAAATTTAATTACTTTTGTGTATTTTTGTATATAGTTTTATAGAAGTTTACGTTATTTTATGTGTATTTTGTATATTTATACAAATACACATTCTTTTATTGGTATTTTGTGTATTTATTTTGATTAGAATTTACTTTATTTTATGTGTATTTTGTATACATTTTTTTATACGTATTTACATAATTTTATGTGTTTTCGTATATATATTTTGAAACAAATTTACATTGTTTTATATGTATTTTTGAATATCTATTTCAATACAGATTTACCTTACTGGATGTGCATTTTGTATATTTATTTCAATGCAAATTTAAATATTTTATGTGTATTTTGGTATATATATTATTATAAAAAAAGCGATATTTTATGGGAATTTTGCATCTTTATTCTTATAAAAATTTACATTATTTCATTGATATTCTGTGTATTTATTTACATGTAGATTATTTAATGTGTGTTTTGTGTATATATTTTTATGCAAATTTACTTTATTTAATGTGCATTTTATATATATTTTTATAGAAATTTGCATTATTTTGGTGTATTTTGTATATGTTTTCTCATACAAATTTACATTATTTTATTGGTATTGTGTTTATTTATTTTGATACGGACTACATTATTATATGTGTATTTTGTACAATTTTTTTTATACGTATTTACATTATTTAATGAGTATTTTGTTTATATATTTTTATACAAATCCACTTTATTATATGTGTATTTTTATAAATATTTTGATACAAATTTACATTATTTTATTTCAATTCAAGTTTAGCTTATTTTATGTGTATTTTGTATATCCATTTTCATACAAATCTAATTACTTTTGTGTATTTTTGTGTATAGTTTTATACAAATTCACGTTATTTAATGTGTATTTTGTATATTTATATTTATACAAATACACATTCTTGTATTGGTATTTTGTTTATTTATTTTGATACGAATTTACATTATTTTATGTATACTTTTTTTATACGTTTTTACTTAATTATATGTGTATTTTGTATATATATATTTTAATACAAATTCAATTATTTTATGTGTATTTTCGTATATTTAGCTTATTTTATCTGTATTTTGTATATCTATTTTCATACAAATTTAATTACTTTTGTGTATTTTTGTATATAGTTTTATACAAATTTACGTTATTTTATGTGTATTTTGTATATTTATATTTATACAAATACACATTCTTTTATTGGTATTTTGTTTATTTATTTTCATACGATTTTACATTATTTTATGTGTATTATTTTATACATTATTTACTTCATTTTATGTGTATTTTGTATATATTTTTATAGAAATCTACGTTATTTTATGTGTATTCGTATATATATTTTGAAACAAATTTACATTGTTTTATATGTATTTTGCATATCTATCTCAATACAAATTTACCTTATAGTATGTGCATTTTGTATATTTATTGTAATACAAATTTAAATATTTTATGTGTATTTTGGTATATATATTTTTTAAAAAAATGCGTTTTTTAATGGGTATTTTGCATCTTTATTTTCATACAAATTTACAATGTTTTATTAATATTCTATGTATTTATTTTGATACGATTTTACATTATTTTATTTGTGTTTTGTATATATATTTTTTTATACATATTTACATTATTTAATGTGTATCTTGTATATTTTAAAACAAATTTACGTTATTTTATGCGCATCTGTTAAAATTTTTTGATACAAATTTACATTATATTATAGATACAAAATACACATAGAATAATATAAAATTGTATCAAAATAAATGAACAGAATATCAATAAAATAATGTAAATTTCTATGAAAATAAAGATGCAAAATACCCATAAAATAACGTATATTTGTATAAAAATATATACAAAATACACATAAAATAATTAAATTTGTATAAAAAAATGTACAAAATGCACATACAATAAGGTAAATTTGTATTGAAATAGATATGCAAAATACACATAAAATAATGTAAATTTGTATTAAAATATATATACGACAGAACATATTATAACGTAAATTTCTATGAAAATATATATAAAAATACACATAAAATGATGTAAATACGTGAAAAAATATATGTACAAAATACACCTAAAATAAAGTAAATTCGTATCAGATTCAATAAACTAAATTTCAATACAAGAATGTATATATGTAGGAAAATCAATATACAAAATAATATATAAAAAACCTAAAATTTGTATTAAAATACATACAAAAAAACACAAAAATAATTTCAATTTGTATAAAAACAGATATACAAAATCCACATCAAATTAGGGAAATTTGTATTGAAATACATATACAAAATACATATAAAATAATGTAAATTTGTATGAAAATATATAAACAAATAGACATAAAGTAACGTATTTTGTATAAAATAAATATATAGAAAATGCACATTAAATAATGTAAATATGAAAAATAAAATATATACAAAATACACATAAAACAATGTAAAATCGTATCAAAATAAATACACAGAATATCAATCAAATAATGTAAATTTGTATGAAAATGTAGATGCAAAATACACGTTGAATAATGTAAATATATGTAAAAAATATATATATACAAAACACAAATAGAATAATGTAAAATCGTATCAAAATAAATACATAGGATTTTAATAAAATAATGTAAATTTGTATGAATATTAAGATGCAAAATAAACATAAAAAAAATCATTAAAATATATTACTAAAATACACATAAAATATTTGAATTTGTATTAAAATAAATATACAAAATGAACATACAATAAAGTAGATTTACATTGAAATAGATATGCAAAATACATATAAAACAATATAAATTTGTTTCAAAATATATATACGAATATACATAAAATAACGTAGATTTCTATAACAATATATCTACAAAATACACATAAAATGAAGGAAATACATATAAAAATGTATACAAAATACACATAAAATAAAGTAAATTCATATCAAAATAAATCAATATTTGTATGGATATAAATATTCAAAATACACATAAAATAACGTAAATTTATATAAAACTTTACAAAAATACCCAAAAGTAATAAAATTTATATGAAAATAGATACACAAAATACACACAAAACAAGCTAGATTTGAATTGAAATATATATACAAAATACATTAAATAATGCAAATTTGTATCAAAATATTTATACAAATACACATATAATAACGTAAATTTGCATAAAAATATATAAACAAAATACACATTAAATAATGTAAATACGTATAAAAATATATATACAAAATACACATAAAATAATGTAAATTCGTACCAAAATAAATAAATAAAATACCAATAGAAGAATGTGAATTTGTATGAAAATAAATATACAAAATACACATAAAATAACGTATATTTGTATAAAACTATATACAAAAATACACAAAAGTAAATTAAATTTGTATGAAAATAGATATACAAAATATATATAAAATAAACTAAATTTGTAATGAAATATATATAAAAAAGACATAAAATAATGTATATTTGTATCAAAATAATTAAAAAAATACGCATAAAATAACGTAAATTTGTTTTAAAATATATAAACAAAATACACATTAAATTCTGAAAACACGTATACAAAATATATACAAAATACACATATAATAATGTAAATTCGTATCAAAATACATAAACAATATAATAATAAAAAAATGTAAATTTATATGAAAAAATATATACAAAATACACATAAAATAACGCAAATTTCTATAAAAATATATGAACAAAAACGCACATCAAATACATTAAATTTGTATGAAATTAAATAAACGAAATACACATAAAATAAGGCAAATTTATAATAAAAAAGTACAAAATACACTTAAAATAATGTAAATTTGTATAAAAACAACAACACAAATGTACACAAAATGAAGTAAAATTGTATAAAAAATATATATGCAAAACACATATTAAATAATGTAAATGCGTATAAAAATATGTATAGAAAATACACATGAAATAATCTAAATTCGTATCGAAATAAATGAACAAAATACCGATAAAATAATGTAATTTTGAATGAAAATATAAATAGAAAATACACATAAAAGAACGTAAATACAAATAAATATATACATATAAAATAATTTGAATTTGAATGAAAATAGATATAAAATAAACATAAAATAAGGCAAATTTGTAATGAAATATATATACAAAATACGCATAAAGTAATGTAGATTTGCTTCAAAATATATATACGAATACACATAAAATAGCGTATATTTCTATAGAAATATATATACAAAATACACATGAAATGATGTAAATACATATACAAATATATATACAAAATACACATTAAATAAAGTAAATTCGTGTCAAAATAAATAAAGAAAATATCAATAAAATAATGTGTATTTGTAAGAAAATACATATACAAAATACACATAAAATAACGTAAATTTGTATAAAACTATATACAAAAATACACAAAAATAATTTAAATTTGTATGAAAATAAATATACAAAATACACACAAAATTAGGTAAATTTGTATTGAAATACATATACAAAATACACATAAAATAATGTAAATTTGAATGAAAATATATAAACAAATACACTTAAATTAACGTAGATTTCTATAAAATATATATAAAAAATACTCATTAAGTAATGTAAATATGTATAAAAAAAATATATACAAAACACAAATAGAATAATGTAAAATCGTATCAAAATAAATACACAGAATGTTAATAAAATAATGTAAATTTGTATGAAAATTAAGATGCAAAATACCCATAAAATAACGCATTTTTTTATTAAGATATATTACCAAAATACACATAAAATATTTGAATTTGTATTAAAATAAATATACAAAATGAACATACAATAAGGTAAATTTGTATTGAAATAGATATGCAAAATACATATAAAAGAATATAAATTTGTTTCAAAATATATATACGAATACACATAAAATGACGTAGATTTCTATAAAAATATATATACAAAATACACATAAAATGAAGGCAATTCATATAAAATATATATACAAAATACACATAAAATAAGGTAAATTCGTATCAAAATAAATCAACAAAATTCCAATAAAAGAATGTTATTTGTATAAATATAAATATACAAAATACACATAAAATAACGTAAATTTATATAAAACTATATACAAAAATACACCAAAGTAATAAAATTTGTATGAAAATAATATACAAAATACACACAAAATAAGCTAAATTTGAATTGAAATATATATACAAAATACATAAAATAATGTAAATTTGTATCAAAATATTTATACAAATACATATATAATAACGTAGATTTGTATAAAAATATATAAACAAAATACACATTAAATAATGAAAATACGTATAAAAAAATATGTACAAAATACACATATAATCATGTAATTCGTATCAAAATAAATCAACAAAATACCAATAAATTAATGTAAATTTGTATATATAATATATACACATAAAATAACGTATATTTCTATAGAAATATATGTACAAAATACACCTGAAATGATGTAGATACGTTTAAAATATATATACAAAATACACATTTGATAATGTAAATTCTCTTCAAAATAAATAAACATAATATCAATAAAAGAATGTGTATTTGTATGAAAATAGATATACAAAATACACATAAAATAACGTAAATTTGTATAAATCTATATACATAAATACACAAAAATAATTCAAATTTGTATGAAAATATATATACAAAATACACATAAAATTAGGTAAATATTTATTTAAATACATATACAAAATACACTTAAAATAATGTAAATTTGAATGAAAATATATAAACAAATACAATTAAAATGATGTAAATTTGTATAAAATATAAATACAAAATAAACATTAAATAATATAAATATGTATTAAAAAATATATACAAAACACATATACAATAATGTAAAATCGTTTAAAAATAAATACACAGAATATTAATAAAATAATGTAAATTTGTATGAAAATTAAGATGCAAAATACCCATAAAATAACGCATTTTTTATAAATATATATATAACAAAATACACATAAAATATTTGAGTTTGTATTAAAATAAATATACAAAATGCACATACAATAAGGTAAATTTGTATTAAAATCGATATGCAAAATACATATAAAACAATGTAAATTTGTTTCAAAATATATATACGAATACACATAAAATAACGTAGATTTCTATAAAAATATATATACAAAATACACATATAAATTAAGTAAATAGGCATAAAAAAATGTATAAAAAATACACATAAAATAATGTAAATTCGATTCAAAATAAATAGACAAAATACCAATAAAAGAATGTGTATTTGTATAAATATAAATATACAAAATACACATACAAAATAAACATAAAATAATGTAAATTTGTAATGAAATATATGTACAAAATATACATAAAATAATGTAAATTTATATGAAAATATATATACAAATACACATAAAATACCATGAATTTGTATAAAAATATATATTCAAAATAAATATTAAATAATGAAAATGCGTATAAAAATATATATACAAAGTACATATAAAATAATGTAAATTCGTATCAATATAAATCAACAAAATACCAATAAAATAATATATATTTTAATGAAAATAAGTTTACAAAATACACATAACATAACTAAAATTTGTATCAAAATAAATACAAAAATACATAAAAATAATTCTAGTTTGTATGAAAATAGATATAGAAAATACACATAAAAATAGGTAAATTTCTTTTGAAATATATATACAAAATACCCTTAAAATATTGTAAATTTGTGTCAAAATATATAAACAAATACTCATAAAATAACGTAAATTTGTCTGAAAAATATAGAAAATACACATTGAATAATGTCAAATCGTATCAAAATGAATGAGCAGAATATCAATAAAATAATGTAAATTTGTATGAAAATAAAGATGCAAAATACCCATAAAATAAATCATATTTTTATAAACATTCATATACAAAAATACACATAGAATAATTAAATTTGTATTAAAATTAATATACAAAATGCATATACAATAAGGTAAATTTGTATTGAAAAAATATGCAAAATACACATAAAAGTGTAAATTTGTTTCAAAATCTATATACGAATACACATAAAATAACGTACATTTCTATAGAAATATATATACAAAATACACATGAAATGATGTAAATACGTATAAAAATATATATACAAAATGCACATTAAATAATGTAAATTCGCTTCAAAATAAATAAACAAAATATCAATAAAAGAATGTGTATTTGTATGAAAATAGATATACAAAATACACATAAAATAACCTAAATTTGTATAAAACTATATAAAAAATACACAAAAATAATTTAAATTTGTATGAAAATAAATATACAAAAAACACATAAAATTAGGTAAATTTGTATTGAAATACATATACAAAATACACAAAATAATGTAAATTTGAATGAAAATATATAAACATATACACTTAAAATAACGTAAATTTGTAGCAAATATATATACAAAATACACATTAAATAATGTAAATATGTATAAAAAAATATATACAAAACACAAATAGAATAATGTAAAATCGTATCAAAAATAAATACACAGAATATTAATAAAATAATGTAAATTTGTCTGAAAATAAAGATGCAAAATACCCATAAAATAACGCATTTTTTATAAAAAATATATATACCAAAATACACATAAAATATTAAAATTTGTATTAAAATAAATATAAAAAATGCACATACAATAAGGTAAATTTGTATTGAAATAGATATGCAAAATACATATAAAACAATGTAAATTTGTTTCAAAATATATATACGAATACACATAAAATAACGTAGATTTCTATAAAAATATATACAAAATACACATAAAATGAAGTAAATACGTATAAAAAAATGAATACAAAATACACATAAAATGAAGTAAATACGTATAAGAAAATGTATACAAAATACACAAAATAATGTAAATTCGTATCAAAATAAATTAACAAAATACCAATAAAAGAATATGTATATATATAAATATAAATATACAAAATACACATAAAATAACGTAAATATGTATAAAACTATATACAAAAATACACAGAAGTTATTAAATTCGTATGAAAATAGATATACAAAATACAGATAAAATAAGCTAAATTTGAATTGAAATGTATATAGAGAATACATAAAATAATGTAAATTTCTATCAAAATATTTATATAAATACATATAATAACGTAAATTTGTTTAAAAATATATAAACAAAATACACATTAAGTAATGTAAATACGTATAAAAAAAAGGACAAAATACACATATAATCATGTAATTCGTATCAAACTAAATAAACAAAATAGCAATAAAATAATGTAAATTTGTATGAGAAAAGATATACAAATACATATAAAATAACGCAAATTTCTAAAAAAATATATGTACAAAAATGCACATTATATAAAGTAAATTTGCATAAAAATATATATATACAAACACACATTAAATAATGTAAATGCGTACATAAAATAACCTAAATTTGTATAAAACTATATACAAAAATACACAAAAATTTAAATTTGTATGAAAAGAAATATACAAAATACACATAAAAATAAGGAAATTTGTAGTGAAATACATTTACAAAATACACATAAAATAATGTATATTTGAATGAAAATATATAAAGAAATACACATAAAATAACGTAAATTTGTATGAAATATAAATACAAAATACACATTAAAGAATGTAAATATATATAAAGAAATATATACAAAACACAAATAGAATAATGTAAAATCGTATCAAAATGTATACACAGAATATTAATAAAATAATATACATTTTTATGAAAATTAAGATGCAAAATACCTATAAAATAACGCATTTTTTATAAAATTATAGATACCAAAATACACATAAGATATTTGAATTTGTATTAAAATAAATATACAAAATGCACATACAATAAGGTAAATTTGTATTGAAATACATATGCAAAATACATATAAAATAATGTAAATTTGTTTAAAAATATATATACGAATACACACACAAAAAACCGTAGATTTCTATAAAAATACATCTACAAAATACACATAATATTAAGTAAATACGTATAAAAAAATGTATACAAAATACACATAAAATAATGTAAATTCGTATAAATATAAATAAGCAAAATACCAATAAAAGAATGTGTTTGTATAAATATAAATATACAAAATGCACATCAAATAACGTAAATTTATATAAAACTATATACAAAAATACACAGAAGTAATTAAATTTGTATGAAAATAGATATACAAAATACACACAAAATAAGCTTAATTTGAATTGAAATATATATACAAAATACATAAAATAAAGTAAATTTGTATCAAAATATTTTTACAAATACACATATAATTACGTAAATTTTATATAAATTATATAAACAATATACACATTAAATAATGTAAATACGTATAAAAAAATATGTACAAAATACACATATAATCATATAATTCGTATCAAAATAAATAAACAAAATACCAATAAAATAAAGTAAATTTTCATGAGAAAACATATACAAAATACACATAAAATAACGCCAATTTCTAAAAAAATATATGTACAAAAATGCACATAAAATAAATTTGCATTAAAAAATATAAACAAAACACACAATACATAATGTAAACGAGTATAAAAAAATGTATACAAAATTCCTATGAAATAATCTAAATTCGTATCGAATTAAATTAACAAAATACTAATAAAATAATGTAGTTTTGGATAAAAATATATATAGAAAATACACATAAAATAACCTAAATACAAATACAAATATATATAAAAAAAATTAAAATTGAATTAAATAAATATACAAAATAAACATAAAATAAGGTAAATTTGTAAAGAATGATATGTAAAAATACACATAGAATAATATATATTTGTATGAAAATAGATATACAAATACACATAAAATAACATGAATTGGTATAAAATATGTATCAAAATATATACGAATACACACAATAAAATAACGTAAATTTTTGTGAAACTGTATATACAAAATACACATAAAATAATTTAAATACGTAGAAAAATATATATACAAAATACAAATAAAATAATGTAAATTCGTATCAAAATAAATAAACTAAATTCCAGTTAAAGAATGTATATTTGTAGGAAGATATATATACAAAATACAAATAAAATAACTAAAATTTGTATAAAAATATATACAAAAATACACAAAAAATAATTTAAATTTGTTTGAAAATATATATGCAAAATACACATAAAATTAGGCAAATTTTTATTGAAATACAAAAACAAAATACACATAAAATAATGTAAATTTATATAAAAATATATAAACAAATACACATAAAATAACGTAAATTTGGATAATATATATACAAAATAAACATTAAATAATGTAAATATGTATAAAAAAAATATATACAAAATACACATAGAATAAGGTTAAATCGTATCAAAATAAATAAACAGAATATCAATAAAATAATGTAAATTTGTATGAAAATAAAGGCACAAAATACCCATATAATAACTCATATTTGCATAAAAATATATATACAAAAATACATATAAAATAATTTAATTTGTATTAAAATAAATATTCAAAATGCACATACAATAAAGTAAATTTGTATTGAAATAGATATGCAAAATACACATAAATAACGTAAATTTGTATCAAAATATATATACGAATACACATAAAATAGAGTAAATTTCTATGAAAATATACGTACAAAATACATATAAAATGATGTAAAAAAGTATAAAAATATATATACCAAATACACCTAAAATAATGTAAATTCATATCAAAACAAATACACAAAATTCCGATGAAAGAACGTATATGTGTAGGAAAATAAATATAGAAAATACACATAAAATAACGAAAATTTGTATAAAAATATATACAAAAAAAAAAAACAATAATTTCAATTTGTATGAAAATAGATTTACAAAATACACATATAATTAGTTAAATTTGTATTTAAATATATGTACAAAATACTCATAAAATAATGTAAATTTGTATGAAATGAAAACAAATACACATAAAATAACGTACATTTGTATAAAATATATATACAAACACATAGGATAATGTAAAATCGCATCAAAATAAATATATAGAATATCAATAAAATAATATAAATTTGTATGAAAATAAAGATGAAAAATAACCATAAAATAAACCATATTTTTATAAAAATACATATACAAAAATACACATAGAATAATTAAATTTGTATTAAAATTAATATACAAAATGCAGATACAATAAGGTAAGTTTGTATTGAAAAAATATGCAAAACCCACATAAAACAGTGTAAATTTGTTTCAAAATATATATACGAATACACATAAAATAACGTAGATTTCTATAGAAATATATATACAAAATACACATGAAATGATGTAAATACGTATAAAATATATATATACAAAATACACATTAAATAATGTAAATTCGCGTTAAAATAAAAAAACAAAATATCAATAAAAGAATATGTATTAGTATGAAAATAGATATACAAAATACACATAAAATAACTTAAAATTGTATAAAACTATATACAAAAATACACAAAAATAATTTAAATTTGTATGAAAATAAATATACAAAATACACATAAAATTAGGTAAATTTGTATTGAGATACATATACAAAATACACATAAAATAATGTAAATTTGAATAAAAATACATAAACAAATACACTTAAAATAACGTAAATTTGTATAAAATATATATACAAAATACAAATTAAATAATGTAAATGTGTATAAAAATATATATATATACAAAAAACAAATAGAAAAATGTAAAATCGTATTAAAATAAATACACAGAATATCAATAAAATAATGTAAATTTGTATTAAAATAAAGATGAAAAATTCCCTTAAATAGCGCATTTTTTATAAAAATATATATACAAAAATACACATAAAATATTTCAATTTGTATTGAAATAAATATACAAAATGCACATACAATAAGGTAGATTTGTATTGAAAGAGATATGCAAAAATACATATAAAACAATGTAAATTTGTTTCAAAATATATATACGAATACATATCAAATAACGTAGATTTCTATAAAAATATTTATATACAAAATATACATAAAATTAAGTAAATACGTATAAAAAAATGTATACAAAATACACATAAAATTAGGTAAATTTGTATTGAGATACATATACAAAATACACATAAAATAATGTAAATTTGAATAAAAATACATAAACAAATACACTTAAAATAACGTAAATTTGTATAAAATATATATACAAAATACAAATTAAATAATGTAAATATATATATATATATATATATATACAAAAAACAAATAGAAAAATGTAAAATCGTATTAAAATAAATACACAGAATATCAATAAAATAATGTAAATTTGTATTAAAATAAAGATGAAAAATTCCCTTAAATAGCGCATTTTTTTATAAAAATATATATATAAAAATACACATAAAATATTTCAATTTGTATTGAAATAAATATACAAAATGCACATACAATAAGGTAGATTTGTACTGAAAGAGATATGCAAAAATACATATAAAACAATGTAAATTTGTTTCAAAATATATATACGAATACATATCAAATAACGTAGATTTCTATAAAAATATTTATATACAAAATATACATAAAATTAAGTAAATACGTATAAAAAATGTATACAAAATACACATAAAATAATGTAAATTCGAATCAAAATAAATTAACAAAATACCAATAAAAGAATGTGTATTTGTATAAATATAAATATACACACACAAAATAAACATAAAATAAGGTAAATTTGTAATGAAATATATATACAAAATACACATAAAATAATGAAAATATATATGAAAATATATATACAAATACACATAAAATACCATAAATTAGTATAAAAATATATATTCAAAATAATTATTAAATAATGTAAATGCGTATAAAAATATATATATACAAAGTACATATAAAATAATGTAAATTCGTATCAATATAAATCAACAAAATACCAATAAAATAATTTATATTTGAATGAAAATAAATTTACAAAATACACACAACATAACTAAAATTTGTATTAAAATATATACAAAAATATATAGAAATAATTTGAGTTTGTATGAAAAAAGATATACAAAATACACATAAAACTAGGTAAATTTCTTTTGAAATATATATACAAAATACCCATAAAATATTGTAAATTTGTGTCAAAATATATAAACAAATACACATAAAATAACGTAGATTTGTATGAAAAATATATACAAAATACACATAGAATATAATCAAATCGTATCAAAATGAATGAGCATAATATCAAATAAATAATGTAAATTTGTATGAAAATAAAGATGCAAAATACCCATAAAATAAAGCATATTTTTATAAAAATACATATACGAAAATACACATAGAATAATTAAATTTGTATTAAAATTAATATACAAAATGCATATACAATAAGGTAAATATGTATTGAAAAAATATGCAACATACACATAAAAGTGTAAATTTGTTTCAAAATCTATATACGAATACACATAAAATAATTTAGATTTCTATAGAAATATATATACAAAATACAAATGAAATGATGTAAATACGTATAAAATATATATACAAAATACACATTAAATAATGTAAATTATGTCAAATAAATAAACAAAATTTCAATAAAAGAATGTGTATTTGTATGAAAATAGATATACAAAATACACATAAAATAACCAAAATTTGTATAAAACTATATACCAAAATACACCAAAATAATTTAAATTTCTATCAAAATAAATATACAAAATACACATAAAATTAGGAAAATTTGTATTGAAATACATATACAAAATACACATAAAATAATGTAAATTTGAATGAAAATATATAAACATATACCCTTAACATAACGTAAATTTGTATCAAATATATATATATATATATATATATATATATATATATATATATATATATATATATATATATATATATATATATATATATATATATATATATATATATATATATATATATATATATATATATATATATATACAAAATACACATTAAATAATGTAAATATGTATAAAAAATATATATACCGAACAAAAATAGTATAATGTAAAATCATATCAAAATAAATACACAGAATATTAATAAAATAATGTAAATTTGTATGAAAATAAAGATGCAAAATACCCATAAAATATAAAAAATGAACATACAATAAGGTAGGTTTGTATTGAAATAGATATGCAAAATACATATAAAACAATGTAAATTTGTTTCAAAATATATATTCGAATACACATAAAATAACGTAGATTTCTATAAAAATATATACAAAATACACATAAAATGAAGTAATTACGTTTAAAAAAATGTATACAAAATACACATAAAATAATGTAAAATCGTATCAAAATAAATAAACAAAATACCAATAAAAGAATGTGTATATGTATAAATATAAATATACAAAATACACATAAAATAACGTAAATTTGTTTAAAACTATATACAAAAATAGACAGAAGTGATTAAATTTGTTTGAAAATAGATATACAAAATACAGATAAAATAAGCTAAGTTTGAATTGAAATGTATATACAAAATACATAAAATAATGTAAATTTGTATCAAAATATTTATACAAATACATATAATAACGTAGATTTGTTTAAAAATATATAAACAAAATACATATTAAGTAATGTAAATACGTATAAAAAATATGTACAAAATACATATATAATCATGTAATTCGTATCAAAATAAATAAACAAAATAGCAATAAAATAATGTAAATTTGTATGAGAAAACATATACAAATACACATAAAATAACGCAAATCTCGATAAAAATATATGTACAAAAATGCACATAAAATAAAGTAAATTTGCATAAAAATATATATACAAAACACACATTAAAGAATGTAAATGCGTACATAAAATAACATAAATTTGTATAAAACTAAATACAAAAATACACAAAAATAATTTAAATTTGTATGAAAAGAAATATACAAAATATACATAAAATTTGGTAAATTTGTATTGAAATACATATACAAAATACACATAAAATAATGTAAATTTGAATGAAAATATATAAACAAATACATTTAAAATAACGTAAATTTGTATAAAATATATATGCAAGATACACATTAAATAATGTAAATATGTATAAAAAATATATACAAAAAACAAATAGAATAATGTAAAATCGCATAAAATAACGTAAATTTGTTTTAAAATATACAAGATACACATTAAATAATGTAAATATGTATAAAAAAAATGTAAAATCGTATCAAAATAAATACACAGAATATTAATAAAACATTGTAAATTTGTATGAAAATAAAGAAGTAAAACACCCATAAAATGAAGCATATTTTAATAAAAATATATACAAAAATACACATAGAATAATTAAATTTGCATTAAAATAATATACAAAATGCACATACAATAAGGTAAATTTGTATTGAAAAATATGCAAAATACACATAAAACAGTGTAAATTTATTTCAAAATATATATACGAATACTCATAAAATAACGTAGATTTCTATAGAAATATATTTACAAAATACACATGAAATGATGTAAATACGTATAAAAATATATATACAAAATACACATTAAATGATGTAAATTCGCGTCAAAATAAATAAACAAAATATCAATAAAAGAATGTGTGTTTGTATGAAAATAGACATACAAAATACACATGAAATAACCTAAATTTGTATAAAACTATATACAAAACTACAAAAAATAATTAAAATTTGTATGCAAATAAATATACAAAATACACATAAAATTAGATGGATTTGTATTTAAATACATATACAATATGCACTTAAAATAATGTAAATTTGAATGAAAATATATAAACAAATACACTTAAAATAATGTAAGTTTGTATAAAATATATATACAAATTACTCATTAAATACTGTAAATAAATATCAAAATATATATACAAAACACAAATAGAATAATGTAAAATCGTATCAAAATAAATACACAGAAAATTAATAAAATAATGTAAATTTGTATAAAAATTAAAATGCAAAATACCCATAAATTAACGCATTTTTTTTACAAAAATATATATACTAAAATACACATAAAATAATTGAATTTGTATTAAAATATATATGCAAAATACGCATATAATTAAGTAAAAACGTATAAAAAAAAGTATACAATATACACATAAAATAATGTAAATTCGTATCAAAATAAATAAACAAAATACCAATACAAGAATGTGTATTTGTATAAATATAAATATACAAAATACACATTAAATAACGTGAATTTGTATAAAACTATACACAAAAATACACAAAAGTAATTAGATTTGTATGAAAATGGATATACAAAATACACAAAATATTTATTGTGTGTGCATTTTGTATATATATTTTAATACAAATTTAACTATTATATATGTATTTTTGTATATATATTTTTATACAAATATGCGTTATTATATGGGTATTTTGCATCTTTATTTTCATACAAATTTACATTATCTTATTGATATTCTGTTTATTTAATTTGATACGATTTAACATTATTATATGAGTATTTTGTATATATATTTTTATACATATATAAAATGTTTAATGTATATTTTGTATATATATTTTATCCAAATTTACGTTATTTAACAGTATTTGTTTATATATTTTCATACAAATTTACATTATTTTATTTCAATACAAATTTGCCTAAGTTTATTTGTATTTTGCATATCTATTTTCAAACAAATTTAAACTATTTTTGTGTATTTTTGTATATATTTTTATACAAATTTTAGTTATTTTATTTGTATTTTGTTAATATATTTTCTACAAATATACATTCTTTTATTGGAATTTTGTTGATATATTTTGATCCGAATTTACATTATTTTATGAGTATTTTGTATATATATTTTTCTACGTATTTACATTTTTTCATGTTTATTTTGTATATATATTTTCTTAAAAATTTACGTTATTTAATTGTGTGTATTCGTATATATTTTGATACAAATTTTAAACAAATTCATGTTATTTTATGTGTATTTGGATTTATATTTTCATACAAATTTACATTATTTTATGTGTATTTTGTACATATATTTCATTACAAATTTAACTTATTTTATGTTTATTTTGTATATTTATTTCATTCAATTTTAAATTATTTTATGTGTATATTTGTATTTGTGTTTAGGTTATCTTATGTATTTTCAATATATATTTTCATCCATAATTACATTATTTTATTGGTATTTTGTTAATTTAATTCGATACTAATTTAGATTATTTCATAGGTATTTTGTATACATATTTTTATACGTATTTACATTATTTAATGTGTGCTTTGTATATATATTTTTATGCAAATTTACCTTATTTTACGTGCATTTTTGTACATTTATTTTTTTAGAAATTTGCGTTATTTTATATGTATTTTGTATATAGTTTCTCATACAAATTTACATTAATTTATTGGTATTTTGTTTATATATTTTGATACGAATTACATTATTATATGTGTATTTTGTACATATTTTTTATACGTATTTAAAGTATTTCATGAGAATTTTGCTTATATATTTTTAAAAAAATTTACGTTATTATGTGTGTATTTGTATATATATTTTGATACAAATTTACATTATTTTATGTATTCTGTATATATATTTCAACTCAAATTTAGCTTATTTTATGTTTATTTTGTATATCTATTTTCATACAAATTTAATTACTTTTGTGTATTTTGGTATATAGTTTTATAGAAATTTACGTTATTTTATGTGTATTTTGTATATTTATATTTATACAAATACACATTCTTTTATTGGTATTTTGTGTATTTATTTTGATTAGAATTTACTTTATTTTATGTGTATTTTGTATACATTTTTTTATACGTATTTACATAATTTTATGTGTTTTCGTATATATATTTTGAAACAAATTTACATTGTTTTATATGTATTTTTGAATATCTATTTCAATACAGATTTACCTTACTGGATGTGCATTTTGTATATTTATTTCAATGCAAATTTAAATATTTTATGTGTATTTTGGTATATATATTATTATAAAAAAAGCGATATTTTATGGGAATTTTGCATCTTTATTCTTATAAAAATTTACATTATTTCATTGATATTCTGTGTATTTATTTACATGTAGATTATTTAATGTGTGTTTTGTGTATATATTTTTATGCAAATTTACTTTATTTAATGTGCATTTTTGTATATATATTTTTATAGAAATTTGCATTATTTTGGTGTATTTTGTATATGTTTTCTCATACAAATTTACATTATTTTATTGGTATTGTGTTTATTTATTTTGATACGGACTACATTATTATATGTGTATTTTGTACAATTTTTTTTATACGTATTTACATTATTTAATGAGTATTTTGTTTATATATTTTTATACAAATCCTCTTTATTATATGTGTATTTTTATAAATATTTTGATACAAATTTACATTATTTTATTTCAATTCAAGTTTAGCTTATTTTATGTGTATTTTGTATATCCATTTTCATACAAATCTAATTACTTTTGTGTATTTTTGTGTATAGTTTTATACAAATTCACGTTATTTAATGTGTATTTTGTATATTTATATTTATACAAATACACATTCTTGTATTGGTATTTTGTTTATTTATTTTGATACGAATTTACATTATTTTATGTGTATTTTGTATACTTTTTTTATACGTTTTTACTTAATTATATGTGTATTTTGTATATATATTTTAATACAAATTCAATTATTTTATGTGTATTTTCGTATATTTAGCTTATTTTATCTGTATTTTGTATATCTATTTTCATACAAATTTAATTACTTTTGTGTATTTTTGTATATAGTTTTATACAAATTTACGTTATTTTATGTGTATTTTGTATATTTATATTTATACAAATACACATTCTTTTATTGGTATTTTGTTTATTTATTTTCATACGATTTTACATTATTTTATGTGTATTTTGTATACATTATTTTAAACGTATTTACTTCATTTTATGTGTATTTTGTATATATTTTTATAGAAATCTACGTTATTTTATGTGTATTCGTATATATATTTTGAAACAAATTTACATTGTTTTATATGTATTTTGCATATCTATCTCAATACAAATTTACCTTATAGTATGTGCATTTTGTATATTTATTGTAATACAAATTTAAATATTTTATGTGTATTTTGGTATATATTTTTATAAAAAATGCGTTATTTAATGGGTATTTTGCATCTTTATTTTCATACAAATTTACAATCTTTTATTAATATTCTATGTATTTATTTTGATACGATTTTACATTATTCTATTTGTGTTTTGTATATATTTTTTTTATACATATTTACATTATTTAATGTGTATCTTGTATATTTTAAAACAAATTTACGTTATTTTATGCGCATCTGTTAAAATTTTTTGATACAAATTTACATTATATTATAGATACAAAATACACATAGAATAATATAAAATTGTATCAAAATAAATGAACAGAATATCAATAAAATAATGTAAATTTCTATGAAAATAAAGATGCAAAATACCCATAAAATAACGTATATTTGTATAATTTTTTTTACATAAATACACATAAAATAATTAAATTTGTATAAAAAAATGTACAAAATGCACATACAATAAGGTAAATTTGTATTGAAATAGATATGCAAAATACACATAAAATAATGTAAATTTGTATTAAAATATATATACGACAGAACATATTATAACGTAAATTTCTATGAAAATATATATAAAAAATACACATAAAATGATGTAAATACGTGAAAAAATATATGTACAAAATACACCTAAAATAAAGTAAATTCGTATCAGATTCAATAAACTAAATTTCAATACAAGAATGTATATATGTAGGAAAATCAATATACAAAATAATATATAAAAAAACTAAAATTTGTATTAAAATACATACAAAAAAACACAAAAATAATTTCAATTTGTATAAAAACAGATATACAAAATCCACATCAAATTAGGGAAATTTGTATTGAAATACATATACAAAATACATATAAAATAATGTAAATTTGTATGAAAATATATAAAGAAATAGACATAAAGTAACGTAGTTTTGTATAAAAATAAATATATAGAAAATGCACATTAAATAATGTAAATATGAAAAATAAAATATATACAAAATACACATAAAACAATGTAAAATCGTATCAAAATAAATACACAGAATATCAATCAAATAATGTAAATTTGTATGAAAATGTAGATGCAAAATACACGTTGAATAATGTAAATATATGTAAAAAATATATATAAAAAACAAAAATAATAATATAATAAAATCAAAAAAAAATATATATATATATTAATAAAAAATATAATGTAAATGAAAAAAAAAAAGAAAATAAAAATAAAACAACGCATTTTTTATTAAAATATATTACTAAAATACACATAAAATATTTGAATTTGTATTAAAATAAATATACAAAATGAACATACAATAAAGTAGATTTACATTGAAATAGATATGCAAAATACATATAAAACAATATAAATTTGTTTCAAAATATATATACGAATATACATAAAATAACGAAGATTTCTATAAAAATATATCTAAAATACACATAAAATGAAGGAAATACATAAAAAAATGTATACAAAATACACATAAAATAAAGTAAATTCATATCAAAATAAATCAACAAAATACCAATAAAAGAATGTGTATTTGTATGGATATAAATATTCAAAATACACATAAAATAACGTAAATTTATATAAAACTTTACAAAAATACCCAAAAGTAATAAAATTTATATGAAAATAGATACACAAAATACACACAAAACAAGCTAGATTTGAATTGAAATATATATACAAAATACATTAAATAATGCAAATTTGTATCAAAATATTTAAACAAATACACATAAAATAACGTAGATTTGCATAAAAATATATAAACAAAATACACATTAAATAATGTAAATAGGAATAGAAAATATAAACAAAATACACACATAATAATGTAAATTCGTATCTAAATTAAATAAACAAAATACCAATAAAATAATGTAAATGAATGAAAAAATATATACACAATACACATAAAATAACGCAAATTTCTATAAAAATATATGTAAAAAAATGCATATAAAATAACTTAAATTTGTATAAAAATATATATACAAAATATATATAAAATAAACTAAATTTGTAATGAAATATATATTCAAAAGACATATAAAATAATGTATATTTGTATCAAAATATATATAAAAATACGCATAAAATAACGTAAATTTTTTAAAATATATACAAAATACACATAAATTCTGAAAACACGTATACAAAATATATACAAAATACACATATAATAATGTAAAATTGTATCAAAATACATAAACAATATAATAATAAAAAAATGTAAATTTATATGAAAATATAAATATACAAAATACACATAAAATAACGCAAATTTCTATAAAAATATATGAAAAAACGCACATCAAATACATTAAATTTGTATGAAAATAAATAAACGAAATACACATAAAATAAGGCAAATTTGAATTGAAAAGTATATACAAAATACATAAAATAATGTAAATTTGTATAAAAACAACAACAAATGTACACAAAATAAAGTAAAATTGTATAAAATATATATGCAAAACACATATTAAATAATGTAAATGCGTATAAAAATATGTAGAAAATACACATGAAATAATCTAAATTCGTATCGAAATAAATGAACAAAATACCGATAAAATAATGTAAATTTGAATGAAAAAATATATACAAATACACATAAAATAACGTAAATTTCTAAAAAATATATATACAAAATACACATAAAATAATGTAAATTTGCATAAAAATATATATACAAAATACACATTAAATAATGTAAATTCGTGTCAAAATACATAAAATAACGTAAATTTGTATAAAACTATATACAAAATACACAAAATAATTTAAATTTGTATGAAAATAAATATACAAAATACACATAAAATTAGGTAAATTTGTATTGAAATACATATACAAAATACACATAAAATAATGTAAATTTGAATGAAAATATATAAAAAAATACACATAAAATAATGTAAATATGCATATAAAAATATAGAAAAAACACAAATAGAATAATGTAAAATCTTATCAAAATAAATACACAGAATATTAATCAAATAATGTAAATTTGTATGAAAATTGAGATTCAAAATACCCATAAAATAACGCATTTTTTATAAAATATATATACAAAATACATAAAATATTTGAATTTGTATTAAAATAAATATACAAAATGAACATACAATAAGGTAAATTTGTATTGAAATAGATATGCAAAATACATATAAAACAATATAAATTTGTTTCAAAATATATATACGAATACACATAAAATAACGTAGATTTCTATAAAAATATATATACAAAATACACATAAAATGAAGGAAATACATATAAAAAAATGTATACAAAATACACATAAAATAATGTAAATTCGTATCAAAATAAATCAACAAAATACCAATAAAAGAATGTGTATTTGTATAAATATAAATATACAAAATACACATAAAATAACGTAAATTTATATAAAACTATATACAAAAATACACAAAAGTAATAAAATTTGTATGAAAATAGATATACAAAATACACACAAAATAAGCTAAATTTGAATTGAAATATATATACAAAATACATAAAATAATGTAAATTTGTATCAAAATATTTATACAAATACATACATAATAACGTAAATTTGCATAAAAATATGTATACAAAATACCTATATGTACTTTTGCATATGTCTGTTTGCATATGTCTTTCAATACAAATTTATCTTATTGCATGTGCATTTTGTATATTTATTTTAATACAAATTTAAATATTTTATGCGTATTTTGGAATATATATTTTTATAAAAAAATCCGTTATTATATGGGTATTTTGCATCTTAATTTTCATATAAATTTACATTATTTTATTAATATTCTGTGTATTTATTTTGGTACGATTTTACATTACAACGTAAATTTGCATAAAAATATGTATACAAAATACCTATATGTACTTTTGCATATGTCTGTTTGCATATGTCTTTCAATACAAATTTATCTTATTGCATGTGCATTTTGTATATTTATTTTGTAAATATATTTTTTATACATATTTACATTATTTAATGTGTTTTTTGTATATATATTTTATAAAAATTTACGTTATTTTAAGTGTATTTGTTTATATAATTTAATTCAAATTTAATTATTATTTAATGTGTATTTTGTATATGTATTTCAATACAAATTTTCCTAATTTTACGTGTATTTTGTATATTTATTTTCATATAAATTTAAATTATTTTTGTGTATTTTGTATATAGTTTTATACAAATTTAGGTTATTTTATGTATATTTTGTATATTTATATTCACACAAATACACATTCTTTTATTGATATTTTGTTTATTTATTCTGACGCGAATTTACATTATTTAATGTGTATTTTGAATATATTTGTTTTATACGCATTTACATCATTTCAAGTGCATTTTGTATATATATTTCTTTAGATATCTACGTCATTTTATGTGTATTCGTATATATATTTCGAAACAAATTTACATTGTTTTATGTGTATTTTGTATATTTTTTTAATACAAATTTACCTTATTTTAGGTTCATTTTATATATTAATTATAATACAAATTTAATTATTCTATGTGTATTTTTGTATATGTATTTTTATAAAATATATATATATATATATATATATATATATATATATATATATATATATATATATATATATATATATATATATATATATATATAGATATATATATATATATATATATATATATATATATATATATATATATATATATATATATATATATATATATATATATATATATATATATATATATATGTATTATACAAATGTACGTCATTTTCATTTCCTACAAATTTTCATTATCTTATGTGAATTTTGTACATGTATTTAAATACAAATTTAACTAATTATATGTGTATTTTGTATATCTATTTTCATACAAATTGAAATTATTTTTGTGTATTTTTGTATATATTTTTATATAAATTTTCGTTACTCTATGTGTATTTTGTATATCTATTTTCCTACAAATATACGTTCTTTTATCGGAATTTTGTTTATTTATTTTGATACGAGTTTACATTATTTATTTGTTTTTTGTATATCTATTTCAATACAAATTTACTTTATTGTATGTGCATTTTGTATATTTATTTTAATACAAATTTAATTATTTTATATGTATTTTTGTATATATATTTTTATACAAATATGCGTTATTATATGGGTATTTTGCATCTTTATTTTCATTCAAATTTACATTATCTTATTGATATTCTGTTTATTTATTTTGATACGATTTAACATTATTTTATGAGTATTTTGTATATATATTTTACATTATTTATGCGTTATTATATGGGTATTTTGCATCTTTATTTTCATTCAAATTTACATTATCTTATTGATATTCTGTTTATTTATTTTGATACGATTTAACATTATTTTATGAGTATTTTGTATATATATTTTTATACATATTTTATATGTTTAATGTATATTTTGTATATATATTTTATCCAAATTTACGTTATTTTATGTGTATTTGTTTATATATTTTCATACAAATATACATTATTTTATGTGTGTTTGTATATATATTTCAATACAAATTTGCCTAAGTTTATTTGTATTTGGATATCTATTTTTAAACAAATTTGAACTATTTTTGTGTATTTTTGTATATATTTTTTATATATATATATATATATATATATATATATATATATATATATATATATATATATATATATATATATATATATATATATATATATATATATATATATATATATATATATATATATATATATATATATATATTTATACATATATACATTCTTCTATTGGAATTTTGTTGATTTATTTTGATACGATCTTACATTATTTTATGAGTATTTTGTATATATATTTTTCTACGTATTTACATTTTTTATGTTTTTTTTGTATATATTTTTTCTTAAAAATTTACGTTATTTTATTGTGTATTCGTATATATTTTGATACAAATTTTAAACAAATTCATGTTCTTTAATGTGTATTTGGATATATATTTTCATACAAATTTACATTATTTTATGTGTATTTTGTACATATATTTCATTACAAATTTACCTTATTTTATGTTTATTTTGTATATTTATCTCATTCAATTTTATATTATTTTGTGTGTATATTTGTATTTGTGTTTAGGTTATTTTATGTGTATTTTCAATATATGTTTTCATCCATAATTACATTATTTTATTGGTAGTTTGTTAATTTAACTCGATACTAATTTAGATTATTTTATAGGTATTTTGTATACATATTTTTATACGCATTTACATTATTTAATTTGTGCTTTGTATATATATTTTTATGCAAATTTACTTTATTTTACGTGCATTTTTATACATATATTTTTATAGAAATTTGCGTTATTTTATATGTATTTTGAATATATTTTCTCTTACAAATTCACATTAATTTATTGGTATTTTGTTTATTTACTTTGATACGAATTACATTTTTATATGTGTATTTTGTACATATTTTTTATACGTATTTAAAGTATTTCATGAGTATTTTCTTTATATATTTTTATACAAATTTACTTTATTATGTGTGTATTTGAATAAATATTTTGATACAAATTTACATTATTTTATGTATTTTGTATATATATTTTAATTCAAATTTAGCTTATTTTATTTGTATTTTGTATATCTATTTTCATACAAATTTAGTTACTTTTATGTATTTTTGTATATAGTTTTATACAAATTTACGTTATTTTATGTGTATTAAGTATATTTATATTTATACAAATACACATTCTTTTACTGGTATTTTGTTTATTTATTTTGATTCGAATTTACATTATTTTATGTATATTTTGTATACATTTTTTTATACGTATTTACTTAATTTTATGTGTATTTTGTATATATATTTTTATAGAAATCTACGTTATTTTATGTGTTTTCGTATATATATTTTGAAACAAATTTACATTGTTTTATATGTATTTTTGAATATCTCTTTCAATACAAATTTACCTTACTGTATGTGCATTTTGTATATTTATTTCAATACAAATTTAAATATTTAATGGGTATTTTGGTATATATATTTTTTATAAAAAATGCGCTATTTTATGGGAATTTTGCATCTTTATTTTTATAAAAATTTACATTATTTTATTGATATTCTGTGTATTTATTTTGATGCGATTTTTGCATTATTCTATTTGTTTTTTGTATATATTTTTTTTATACACATTTACATTATTTAGTGTGTATCTTGCATATATATTTTATTCAAATTTACGTTATTTTAAGTGTATTTGTTTATATATTTTCATTCAAATTTACATTATTTTATGTGTATTTTGTATATGTATTTCAATACAAATATACCTGATTTTATGTGTATTTTATATATTTCTTTTCATACAAATTTAAATTATATATGTGTATTTTTGTTTATAGTTTTATATAAATTTAGGTTATTTTATGTTCGCATTTACATTATTTAATGTGTGTTTTCTATACATATTTTTATGCAAATTTACTTTATTTTATGTGCATTTGTGTACATATATTTTTATATAAATTTGCGTTATTTTACGTGTATTTGTATATGTTTTTTTTTTATAGAAATTTACAGTATTTTATTGCTATTTTGTTTATTTATTTTGATACGAATTACATGATTATATATATATTTTTTTATACGTATTTACTTTACTTAATATGTATTTTGTTTATATATTTTTAAACAAATCTACTTTATTATAAGAATATGTATTAATATTTTTATACAAATTTACATTATTTTATGTATTTTATATATACATTTCAGTTCAAATTTAGCTTATTTTATATGTATTTTATATATCTATTTTCATACAAATTTAATTACTTCTTTGTATTTTTGTATATAGTTTTATACAAATTTACGTTATTTTATGTGTATTTTGTATATTTATATTTATACAAATACACATTCTTTTATTGGTATTTTGTCTATTTATTTTGACACGATTTTACATTATTTTATGTGTATTTTGTATAAATTTTTTAAACGTATTTACTTCATTTTATGTGTATTTTGTATATATATTTTTATAGAAATCTACGTCATTTTATTTGTATTCGTATATATATTTTGAAACAAATTTACATTGTTTTATATGTATTTTGTATATCTATTTCAATACAAATTTACCTTATTGTATGTGCATTTTGTATATTTATTTTAATACAAATTTTAATTTTTCATGCGTATTTGGGTATATATATTTAAAAAGAAAATGCGTTATTTTATGGGTATTTTGCATCTTTATTTTCATACAAATTTACATTATTTTGTTAATTCTGTGCATTTATTTTGATGTGATTTTACATTATTCTATTTGTGTTTTGTATATATTTTTTTTATTCATATTTACATTATTTAATGTGTATTTTGTATATATATTTGATTTAAATTTACGTTATTTTAAATGCATATGTTTATATATTTTCATTCAGATTTACATTATTTTATGTGTATTTTGTATATGTATTTCAATAAAAATTTACCTAATTTTATGTGTATTTTTTATATTTATTTTCATACAAATTTAAATTATTTTTGTGTATTTTTGTCTATAGTTTCATACAAATTTAGTTATTTTATATGTATTTTGTATATCTATTTTCATATAAATACACAATCTTTTGTTGAATTTTTTTTATTAATTTTGACGCGAATTTACATTATTTAATGTGTATTTTTTATATAAATTTTCATACGTATTTACATCATTTCAAATGTATTTTGTATATATATTTCTATAGAAATCTAAGTTATTTTATGTGTATTCGTATATAGATTTTGAAACAAATTTACACTTTTATGTGTATGTTGCATATTTTTTTAATACAAATTTACTTTATTGTATATGCATTTTGTATATTAATATTAATACAAATTTAATTATTCTATGCATTTTTTTTATGGCTATTCTGCATCTTTATTTGCATACAAATTTACATTATTTAAATTGATATTCTGCTTATTCATTTTGATACGATTTGACATTATTCTATGTGTATTTTGAATATATTTTTCATACAAATTTACGTTATTTTATTTGTATCTGTTTATATATTTTGACACATATTTACAATATTTTATGGGTATTTTGTATATATATTTCAAAAGAAATTAACCTAGTTTTATGTGTATTTTGTATATCTATTTTCATACAAACTCAAATTATTTCTATGTATTTTTGTATATATTTTAATACAAATTTTCGTTATGTTATGTGTATTTTGTATATCTATTTTCATACAAATTCAAATTATTTCTATGTATTTTTGTATATATTTTAATACAAATTTTCGTTATGTTATGTGTATTTTGTAAATTTATTTTCATTCAGATACAATCATTTTATTGGTATTTTGTTGTTTTATATTGATACGAATCTACATTATTTTATATGTACTTTGTATATATATTTTTATACGCATTTACATTATCTAATATTTATTTTGAATATATATTTTTATACAAATTCATGGTATTTTATGTGTATTTGTATATATATTTTCATATAAATTTTAATTATTTGATGTGTATTTTGTACATATATTTCATTACAAATTTACCTTATTTTATGTTTATTTTGTATGTGTATTTTGTATATTTATATTTATACAAATACACATTCTTTTATTGGTATTTTGTTAATTTATTTTGATTCGAATTTACATTATTTTATGTGTATTTTGTATACATTTTTTTATACGTATTTACTTAATTTTATGTGTATTTTGTATATATATTTTTATAGAAATCTACGTTATTTTATGTTTATTCGTATATATATTTTGAAACAAATTTACATTGTTTTATATGTATTTTTGCATATCTCTTTCAATACAAATTTACCTTATTGTATGTGTATTTTGTTTATTTATTTCAAAACAAATTTTAATATTTTATGTGTATTTTGGTATATATATTTTTATAAGAAATGCGCTATTTTATGGGAATTTTGCATCTTTAATTTCATAGAAATTTACATTATTTTATTAATATTCTGTGTATTTATTTTGATACGATTTTACATTATTCTATTTGTTTTTTGTATATATTTTTTTGTACATATTTACATTATTTAATGTGTATCTTCCTTATATATTTTATACAAATTTGTTATCTATTATCTATTTTCATACAAATACACATTCTTTTCATGATATTTTGTTTATTTATTTTGACACGAATTTACATTATTTAATATGTATTTTATATATATATTTTTATACGTATTTACATAATTTCATGTGTATTTTGTATATATATTTCTATAGAAATCTACGTTATTTTATGCTTATTCTCTTTTTTATATATATTTTACCTTCCTGTATATGCATTTTGTATATTTATTTCAATACAAATTTAAATATTTTATGTGTAATTTGGTATATATATTTTTTATAAAAAATGCGCTATTTTACGGGAATTTTGCATCTTTATTTTCATACAAATTTACATTATTTTATTGGTATTCTGTGTATTTATTTTGATACGATTTTGCATAGTTCTATATGTTTTTTGTATATATTTGTGTATATGTGGATCTTTTAAATATGTTTTATACAAATTTACGTTATTTTAAGTGTATTTGTTTATATATTTTCATTCAAATTTACATTATTTGATGTGTATTTTGTATATGTATTTTAATACAAATTTACTTAATTTTATGTGTATTCTGTATATTTCTTTTCATAAATTTTTTTATTATTTTTGTGTAGTTTTGTAGTTTTATACAAATTTAGGTTATTTTATGTACGAATTTCCATTATTTAATGTGTGTTTTGTATACATATTTTTTTGCATATTTACTTTATTTTATGTGCATTTTTGAACATTTATTTTTATAGAAATTTGCGTTATTTTATGAGTATTTGTATATGTTTTCTCATACAAATTTACATTATTTTATTGATATTTTGTTTATTTATTTTGATACGAATTACATGATTATATATGTATTTTCTACATATTTTTTGTACGTATTTACATTACTTAATGTATATTTTGTTTACTTATTTTTAAACAAATCTACGTTATTATATGTATTTGTTTGAATATTTTGATACAAATTTACATTATTTTATGTATTTTGTATATACATTTCAATTCAAATTTAGCTTATTTTATCTGTATTTTGTATATCTATTTTCATACAAATTTAATTACTTCTGTGTATTTTTGTATATAGTTTTATACAAATTTACGTTATTTTATGTGTATTTTGTATATTTATATTTATAGAAATACACATTCTTTTATTGGTATTTTGTTTATTTATTTTGATACGAATTTACATTATTTTATGTGTATTTTGCATACATTTTTTATACGTATTTACCTCATTTTATGTGTACTTTGTATATATTTTTATAGAAATCTACGTTATTTTATGTGTATTCGTATATATATTTTGAAATAAATTTACATTGTTTTATATGTATTTTGCATATCTATTTCAATACAAATTTACCTTATTGTATGTGCATTTTTTATTTTTATTTTAATACAAATTTTAATATTTTATGAGTATTTTGGTATATATATTTTTATAAAAAATGCGTTATTTTCTGGGTATTTTGCATCTTTATTTTCAGACAAATTTACATTATTTTATTATTATTCTGTGTACTTATTTTGATACGATTTTACATTATTCTATTTGTGTTTTGTATACATTTTTTTTATACATATTTACATTATTTAATGTGTATTTTGTATTTATATTTGTTACAAATTTACGTTATTTTAAGTGTATATGTTTATATTTTTTCATTCAAATTTACATTATTTTATGTATATTTTGTATATGTATTTCAATACAAATTTACCTAATTTTATGCGTATTTTGTATATTTATTTTCAAACAAATTTAAATTATTTTTGTGTATTTTTGTATATAATTTTATATAAATTTAGTTATTTTATGTGTATTTTCTATATCTATTTTCATACAAATACACATTCTTTTATTGATATTTTGTTTATTTATTTTGACGCGAATTTACATTATTTAATGTGTATTTTGTATATATATTTTTATACGTATTTACATCATTTCATGTGTATTTTGCATATATATTTCTATAGAAATCTACGTTATTTTATGTGTATTTTGTAAATTTATTTTCATTCAAATATATATTTTTTTATTGGTATTTTGTTGATTTATATTGATACGAATTTACATTATTTCATATGTACTTTGTATATATATTTTTATACGCATTTACATTATTTAATATTTATTTTGAATATATATTTTTATACAAATTCATGATATTTTGTGTATTTGTATATATATTTCATTACAAATTTACTTTATTTTATTTTTATTTTGTATGTGTATTTTGTATATTTATATTTATACAAATACACATTCTTTTATTGGTATTTTGTTAATTTATTTTGTTTGGAATTTACATTCTTTTATGTGTATTTTGTATACATTTTTTTAATACGTATTTACTTAATTTTATGTGAATTTTGTATATATATATTTTTATAGAAATCTACGTTATTTTATGTGTATTGGTATATATATTTTGAAACAAATTTACATTGTTTTATTTGTATTTTTGTATATCTCTTTCAATACAAATGTACCTTATTGTATGTGCATTTTGTATATTTATTTCAATACAAATTTAAATATTTTTTGTGTATTATGGTATATATATTTTTTATAAAAAATGCGCTATTTTAAGGGAATTTTGCATCTTTATTTTTATACAAATTTAAATTATTTTATTGATATTTTGTGTATTTATTTTGAAACGATTTTACATTATTCTATTTGTGTTTTGTATATATTTTTTTATACACCTTTACATAATTTAATGTGTATCTTGTATATATATTTTATACAAATATACGTTATTTTAAGTGTATTTGTTTCTATATTTTCACTCAAATTTACATTATTTTATGTGTATTTTGTATATGTATTTCTATACAAATCTACCTAATTTTATGTGTATTTTGTACATTTATTTTTATACAAATTTAAATTATTTTTGTGTATTTTTGTATATAGTTTTATACAAATTTAGGTTATTTCATGTGTATTTTGTATATCTATTTTCATACAAATACACATTCTTTTCTTGATATTTTGTTTATTTATTTTGACGCGAATTTACATTATTTAATGTGTATTTTGTATATATATAATTTTATACGTATTTACATCATTTCATGTGTATTTTGTATACGTATTTACTTCATTTTATGTGTATTTTGTATATATATTTATATAGAAATCTACGTTATCTTATGTGTATTCGTATATATATTTTGAAAGAAATTTACATTGTTTTATATGTATTTTGCATATCTATTTCAATACAAATTTACCTTATTGTATGTGTATTTTGTATATTTATTTTAATACAAATTTAAATTTTTCATGTGTATATTTGTATATATATTTAAAAAAAAAAGGCGTTATTTATTGAGTATTTTGCCTCTTTATTTGCATACAAATTAACATTATCTTATTAATATTCTGTGTATTTATTTTGATACGATTTTACATTATTCTATTTGTGTTTTGTAAATATTTTTTTATACATATTTACATTATTTAATTTGTATTTTGTATATATATTTTATACAAATTTACGTTATTTTAAGTGTATTTGTTTATGTATTTTTATTCAAATTTACATTATTTTATGTGTATTTTGTATATGTATATCAATACAAATTTACCTAATTTTATGTGTATTTTGTATATTTATTTTCATACAAATTTAAACTATTTTTGTGTATTTTTGTATATAGTTTTATACAATTTTAGGTTATTTTATGTGTATTTTGTATATCTATTTTCATACAAATACACATTCTTTTATTGATATTTTGTTTATTTATTTTGACGCGAATTTACATTTTTTAATGTTTATTTTGTATATATATTTTTTATACGTATTTACATCATTTAATGTGTATTTTGTATATATATTTCCATAGAAATCTGCGTTATTTTATGTGTATTCGTATATATATTTTGAAACAAATTTACACTGTTTTATGTGTATTTTGCATATTTTTTCAATACAAATTTACTTTATTGTATCTGCATTTTGTATATTATTTTAATTCAAATTTAATTATTCTATGTGTATTTTTGTATATGTATTTTTATAAAAATATGGTTTATTTTACACGTAATTTGCATCTTTATTTTCATACAAATTTATATTATTTTATTGATATTCTGTGTATTTATTTTGATGCGATTTTACATTATTCTATGTGTATTTTGTATATATATTTTATACAAATGTACGTTATTTTATGTGTATTTGTTTTCATTTCATACAAATTTACATTATTCTATGTGTATTTTGTACATATATTTAAATACGAATTTAACTAATTATATGTGTATTTTGTGTATCTATTTTCATACAAATTGAAATTATTGTTGTGTTTTTTTTTTGTATATATTTTTATATAGATTTTCGTTTTTTTATGTGTATTTTCTATATTTATTTTCCTACACAAATACGCTCTTTTATCGGAATTTTGTTTATTTATTTTGATACGAATTTACATTATTTTAGGTGTATTTGGTATATATATTTTTATACTTTTTTACATCATTTTATATGTATTTTGTATGTATATTTTCATAGAAATATAGTCTATTTTATGTGTTTTCGTATATCTATTTTGATACAAATTTACATTATTTATGTGTATTTTGCATATCTATTTCAATGCAAATTTACTTTATTGTATGTGCATTTTAAATATTTCTTTTAATACAAATTAAATTATTTTATATGTATTTTTGTATATATATTTTTATGCAAATATGCGTTATTATATGGGTATTTTGTGTCTTTATTTTCATACAAATTTACATTATTTTGTTGATATTCTGTTTATTTATTATGATACGATTTAACATTATTCTATGTGTATTTTGTATATATATTTTTTATTCATATTTACATTATTTAATGTTTATTTATATATATATATATATATATATATATATATATATATATATATATATATATATATATATATATATATATATATATATATATATATATATATATATATATATATATATATATTTTATCCTAATTTACGTTATTTTATGTGTATTTGTTTATATATTTTTATATAAATTTCCCTAATTTTATGTGTATTTTGCATATATATTTTCAAACAAATTTAAATCATTTTTTTTGTATTTTTGTACATATTTTTATACAAATTTTAGTTATTTTATTTGTATTTTGTATATATATTTTCCTACATATATACATTCTTTTATTGGAATTTTGTTTATTTACTTTGATACGAATTTACATTATTTAATGTGTATTTTGTTTATATATTTTTATATAAAATTTACGTATTTATATGTGTATTTGTAAAAATATTTTGATGCAAATTTACATTATTTTAAGTACTTTGTATATATATTTCAAATCAAATTTAGCTTATATAATGTGTATTTTGTATATCCATTTTCATTCAAATTTAATTACTTTTGTGTATTTTTGTGTATAGTTTTATACAAATTTACGTTATTTAATGTGTATTTTGTATATTTATATTTATACAAATACACATTCTTGTATTGATATTTTGTTTATATATTTTGATGCGAATTTACATTATTTTATATGTATTTTGTATACATTTTTTTATACGTATATACATAATTTTATGCGTATTTTGTATATATATTTTAATACAAATTCAATTATTTTATGTGTATTTTGGTATATATATTTTTATTAAAAGTGCGTTATTTTATGGTTATTTTGCATCTTAATGTTCATACAAATTTCCATTATTTTATTAACATTCTGTGTATTTATTTTGATACGATTTTACATTATTCTATTTGTGTTATATATATATATATATATATATATATATATATATATATATATATATATATATATATATATATATATATATATATATATATATATATATATATATATATATATATATATATATATATATATATATATATATATATGTATTTACATTATTTAATGTGTATTTTGTAAATATATTTTATTCAAATTTACATTATCTTAAGTGAATATGATTATATATTTTCATTCAAATTTACATTATTTTAAGTGTATTTTGTGTATGTATTTAAATATAAATTTACCTAATTTTATGTGTATTTTGAATATTTATTTTCATACAAATTTAAATTATTTTTGTGTATTTTTGTATATAGTTTTATACAAATTTAGGTTATTTCATGTGTATTTTGTATGTCTATTTTCATACAAATACACATTCTTTTATTGATATTTTGTTTATTTATTTTGACGCGATTTTACATTATTTAATGTGTATTTTGTATATATATTTTTATACGTATTTACATCATTTCATGTGTATTTTGTAAATATATTTCTATAGAAATCTACGTTATTTTATGTGTATTCGTATATATATTTTGAAATAAATTTACACTGTTTAATGTGTATTTTGAATATTTTTTCAATACAAATTTAATACAAATTTTCAAACAAATTTAAACTATTTTTGTGTATTTTTGTATAAATTTTTATACAAATTTTAGATATTTTATTTGTATTTTGTATATATATTTTCTTACAAATATACATTCTTTTAATGGAATTTTGTTGATTTATTTTGATACGAATTTACATTATTTGCTGAGTATTTTGTATATATATTTTTCTACGTATCTACATTTTTTATGTTTATTTTGTATATATATTTTCTTAAAAATTTACGTTATTTTATTGTGTGTATTCGTATATATTTTGATACAAATTTTAAACAAATTCATGTTATTTTATGTGTATTTGGATATATATTTTCATACAAATTTGCATTATTTTATGTGAATTTTGTACATATATTTCTTTACAAATTTACCTTATTTTATGTTTATTTTGAATATTCATTTCATTCAATTTTAAATTATTTTGTGTATATTTGTATTTGTGTTTATGTTATTTTATGTTTAATTTTAATATATATTTTCATCAATAATTACATTATTTTATTGGTATTTTGTTAATTTAATTCGATACTAATTTAGATTATTTCATAGGTATTTTGTATACATATTTTTATACGCATTTACATTATTTATGTGTGCTTTGTATATATATTTTTATGCAAATTTACGCTATTTTACGTGCATTTTTGTACATATATTTTTACAGATATTTGCGTTATTTTATATGTATTTTGTATATATTTTCTCATACAAATTTACATTAATTTATTGGTATTTTGATTATTTATTTTCTACGAATTACATTATTATTTGTGTATTTTGTACATATTTTTTATACGTATTTAAAGTATTTAATGAGTATTTTGTTAATATATTTTTATACAAATTTACGTTATTATGTGTGTAGTTGTATAAATATTTTTATACAAATTTACATTATTTCATGTATTTTGTATATATATTTCAATTCAAATTTAGCTTATTTTATGTGTATTTTGTATATATATTTTCATACAAATTTAATTACTTTGAGTGTATTTTTTTGTATATAGTTTTATACAAATTTATGTTATTTTATGTGTATTTTGTATATTTATATTTATACAAATACACATTCTTTTATTGGTATATTGTTTATTTATTTTGATTCGAGTTTACATTATTTTAGGTGTATTTTGTATACATTTTTTTTATACGTATTTACTTAGTTTTATGTGTATTTTGTATATATATTTAAAAAAAAATCTACGTTATTATATGTGTTTTCGTATATATATTTTTAAACAAATTTACATTGTTTGATATGTATTTTTGAATATCTCTTTCAATTCAAATTTACCTTACTGTATGTGCATTTTGTATACTTATTTTAATACAAATTTAAATATTTTATGTGTATTTATATATATATATATATATATATATATATATATATATATATATATATATATATATATATATATATATATATATATATATATATATATATATATATATATATATATATATATATATATATATATATATATATATATATATATATATATATATATATATATATATATATATATATATATATATATATATATATATATATATATATATTTTTTTTAAATGCGCTATTTTATGGGAATTTTGCATCTTTATTTTTATACAAATTTACATTATTTTATTGATATTCTGTGTATTTATTTTGATACGATTTTACATTATTCTATTTTTTTGTATATATATTTTTTATAAATATTTACATTATTTAATGTGTATCTTGCATATATATTTTATACAAATTTACGTTATTTTAATTGTATTTGTTTATATATTTTCATTCAAATTTACAATATTTTATGTGTATTTTCTATATGTATTTCAATAAAAATTTACCTAATTTTATGCGTATTTTGTATATTTCTTTTCATACAAATTTAAATTATTTTTGTGTATTTTTGTATATAGTTTTATGCAAATTTATGTTATTTTATGTACGCTTTTTCATTATTTAATGTGTGTTTTGTATACATATTTTTATGCAAATTTACTTTCCTTTATGTGCATTTTTGTACATATATTTTTATAGAAATTTGCGTTATTTTATGTGTATTTTTATATGTTTTCTCATACAAATTTACATTATTATATTGCTATTTGGTTATTTATTTTGATACAAATTACATGATTATATATGTATTTTGTTTATATTTTTTATACGTATTTACATTACTTAATATGTATTTTGTTTATATATTTTTAAACAAATCTACGCTATTATATGTATTTGTATAAATATTTTGATACAAATATACATTATTTTGATACGATTTTACATTATTTTATAAGTATTTTGTATAAATTTTTTATACGTATTTAATTCATTTTATGTGTATTTTGTATATATTTTTTATAGAAATCTACGTTATTTTTTATGTATTCGTATATTTATTTTGAAACAAATTTACATTGTTTTATATGTAATTTGCATATCTATTTCAATACAAATTTACCTTATTGTATATGCATTTTTTATATTTATTTTAATTCAAATTTTAATATTTTATGTGTATTTTGGTATATATATTTTTTATAAAAAATGCTTTATTTTATGGGTATTTTGCATCTTTATTTTCATACAAATTTACATTAGTTTATTAATACTCTGTGTATTTATTTTGATATGATTTTACATTATTCTATTTGCGTTTTGCATATATTTTTTTATACATATTTACATTATTTAATGTGTATTTTGTATATATATTTCATATAAATTTACATTATGTTAAGTGTACATATTTATATATTTTCATTAAAATTTACATTATTTTATGTGTATTTTGTATATGTATTTCAATACAAATTTACCTAGTTTTATGTGTAATTTGAATATTTATTTTCATACAAATTCAAGTTATTTTTGTGTATTTTTGTGTATAGTTTTATAAATTTAGGTTGTTTTATGTGTATTTTGTATATCTATTTTCATACAAATACACATTCTTTTTTTGATATTTTGTTTATTTATTTTGACGCGAATTTACATTATTTAATGTGTATTTTGCATATATATTTTTATACGTATTTACATCATTTCATGTGTATTTTCTATATATATTTCTATAGAAATCTAAGTTATTTTATGTGTATTCGTATATAGATTTTGAAACAAATTTACAATTTTATGTGTATGTTGCATATTTTTTCAATACATATTTACCTTATTGTATATGCATTTTGTATATTAATTTTAATACAAATTTAATTTTCCATGTGTATTTTTGTATATGTATTTTTATAAAAATATGCTTTATTTTATAGGTATTTTGCATCTTTATTTCCATACAAATTTACATTATTTTTTTGATATTCTGCTCATTCATTTTGATACGATTTGACATTATTCTATGTGTATTTTGTATATATTTTTCATACAAATTAACGTTATTTTATGTGTATTTGTTTATATATTTTGACACAAATTTACAATATTTTATGTGTATTTTGTATTTATATTTCAAAAGAAATTTACCTAGTCTTATGAGTATTTTGTATATCTATATTCATACAAACTCAAATTATTTCTATGTATTTTTGTATATATTTTAATACAAATTTTAGTTATGTTATGTGTATTTTGTAAATTTATTTTCATTCAAATATATATATTACTTTATTGGTATTTTGTTGATTTATATTGATACGAATTTACATTATTTTATATGTACTTTGTATATATATTTTATTCGCATTTACAAAATTTGATATTTATTTTGAATATATATTTTCATACCCATTCATATTATTTTATGTGTATTTGTATGCATATTTTCATATAAATTTACATTATTTTATGTGTATTTTGTACATATATTTCATTACAAATTTACCTTATTTATATGTTTATTTTGTATGTGTATTTTGTATATTTATATTTATACAAATACATATTCTTTTACTGGTATTTTGATTATTTATTTTGATTCGAATTTACATTATTTTATGTGTATTTTGTATACATTTTTTTATACGTATTTACTTAATTTTATGTGTATTTTGTATATATATTTTTATAGAAATTTACGTTATTTTATGTGTATTCGTATATATATTTTGAAACAAATTTACATTGTTTTATATGTAATTTTACATATCTCTTTCAATACAAATTTACCTTATTGTATGTGCATTTTGTATATTTTTTTCAATACAAATTTAAATATTTTATGTGTATTTTCGTATATATATTTTTATAAGAAATGCGCTATTTTATGGGAATTTTGCATCTTTATTTTCATACAAATTTATATTATTTTATTAATGTTCGGTGTATTTATTTTGATACGATTTTACATTATTCGATTTGTTTTTTGTATATACTTTTTTATACATATTTACATTATTTAATGCGTGTCTTGCATATATATTTGATACAAATTTATTATCTATTATCTATTTTCATACAAATACACATTCTTTTCATGATATTTTGTTTATTTATTTTGACAAGAATCTACATTATTTAATATGTATTTTGTATATGTATTTTTATACGTATTTACATAATTTCATATGTATTTTGTATATATATTTCTATAGATATCTACGTTATTTTATATGTATTCGTATATATATTTTGAAACAAATTTACATTGTTTTATATGTATTTATGAATATCTCTTTCAATACAAATTTACCTTACTGTATATGCATTTTGTATATTTATTTCAATACAAATTTAGATATTTTATGTGTATTTTGGTATATATATTTTTATAAGAAATGCGCTATTTTATGGGAGTTTTGCATCTTTATTTTCATACAAATTTTCATTATTTTATTGATATTCTGTGTATTTATTTTGATACGAAATTACATTATTCTATTTGTTTTTTGTATATATTTTTTTATACACATTTACATTATTTAATGTGTATCTTGCATATATATTTTATACAAACACGTTTTTTTAAGTGTATTTGTTTATATATTTTCATTCAAATTTACACTATTTTATGTTTATTTTCTATATGTATCTCAATACAAATTTACTTAATTTTTTGTGTATTTTGTATATTTCTTTTTATACAAATTTAAATTATTTTTTTGTATTTTTGTATATAGTTTCATACAGATTTAGGTTATTTTATGTACACATTTACATTATTTAATGTGTGTTTTGTATATATATTTTTATGCAAATTTACTTTATTTTATGTGCATTTTTGTACATATTTTTTTATAGAAATTTGCGTTATTTTATGTGTATTTTTATATGTTTTCTCATACAAATTTACATTATTTTATTGCTATTTTGTTTATTTATTTTGATACGAATTACATGATTATATGTGTATTTTGTACATATTTTTATACGTATTTACATTACTTAATGTGTATTTTGTTTATATATTTTTAAACAAATCTACGTTATTATATGTATTTGTATAAATATTTTGATACAAATTTACATTACTTTATGTATTTTGTATGTACATTTCAATTCAAATTTAGCTTATTTTATCTGTATTTTGTATATCTATTTTCATACGAATTTATCTGAATTTATCTGCATATTAATTTAAATACAAATTTGATTATTCTATGTGTATTTTTGTATATGTATTTTTATAAAAATATAGTTTATTTTTTGGTTATTTTGCATTTTTATTTTCATACAAATTTATATTATTTTATTGTTATTCTGTGTATTTATTTTGATGCGATTTTACATTATTCTATGTGTATTTTGTATATATATTTTAAACAAATGTACGTTATTTTATGTGTGTATTTGTTTTCATTTCATACAGATTTACATTATTTTATGTGTATTTTGTACATGTATTTAAATGCAAATTTAACTAATTATATGTGTATTTTGTATATATATTTTCATACAAATTGAAATTATTGTTGTGTTTTTTTTTTGTATATATTTTTATACAAATTTTCGTTATTTTATGTGTATTTTCTATATTTATTTTCCTACACATATAGGTTCTTTTATCGGAATTTTGTTCATTTATTTTGATACGAATTTACATTATTTTAGGTGTATTTGGTATATATATTTTTATACTTTTTTACATCATTTTATATGTATTTTGTATGTAAATTTTCATAGAAATTTACTTTATTTTATGTGTATTCCTATATATATTTTGATACAAATTTACATTATTTATGTGTATTTTGCATATCTATTTCAATGCAAATTTAATTTATAGTATGTGCATTTTGAATATTTATTTTAATACAAATTAAACTATTTTATATGTATTTTTGTATATATATTTTTATGCAAATATGCGTTATTATATTGGTATTTTGCGTCTTTATTTTCATACAAATTTACATTATTTTATTGATATTCTGTATATTTATTTTGATACGATTTAACTTTATTCTATGTGTATTTTGTATATATATATATATATATATATATATATATATATATATATATATATATATATATATATATATATATATATATATATATATATATATATATATATATATATATATATATTTTTTTTTTTTTTTATACATATTTACATTATTTAATGTTTATTTTGTATATATATTTTATCCAGATTTACGTTATTTTATGTGTATTTGTTTATATATTTTTATACAAATTTACATTATTTTATGTGTATTTTGTATATGTATTTCAATACAAATTTGCCTAATTTTATGTGTATTTTGCATATATATTTTCAAACAAATTTAAATTATTTATTGTGTTTTTTTATATATATTTTTATACAAATTTTAGTTATTTTATTTGTATTTTGTATATATATTTTCCTACAAATATACATTATTTTATTGGAATTTTGTTTATTTATTTTGATACGAATTTACATTATTTTATGTGTATTTTGTATATATATTTTTCTACGTATTTAAATTATTTTATGTGTATTTTGTGTATACATTTTCATAAAAATTTACGTTATTGTATTGTGTGTATTCGTATATATACCAATTCATGTTATTTTATGTGTGTATGTATATATATTTTCATAGAAATTTATATTATTTTATGTGTATTTTTACATATATTTCATTACAAATTTACCTTATTTTATGTTTATTTTCTTTATTTATTTCATTCAATTTTAAATTATTTTATATGTTTATTTGTATTTGTATTTAGGTTATTTTTTGTGTATTTTCTATATATATTTTCATCCAAAATTACATTATTTTATTGGTATTTTCTTAATTTAACTCGATACGAATTTAGATTATTTCATAGGTATTTTGTATACATTTTTTTATACTTATTTACATTATGTATTGTGTGTTTTGTATATATTTTTTAATGCAAATTTATTTTATGTGCATTTTTATACATATATTTTTATAGAAATTTGCGTTATTTTATGTGTATTTTGTATATGTTTTCTCATAAAAATTTACATTTTTTTATTGGTATTTTGTTTATTTGTTTTGGTACGAATTACATGATTATATGTGTATTTTGAACATATTTTTTTATACGTATTTCCATTATTTAATGTGTATTTTGTTTATACATTTTTATATAAAATTTACGTAATTATATGTGTATTTTTAAAAATATTTTGATAGAAATTTACTTTAATTTATGTATTTTGTATATATATTTTATTTTAATTAAGCTAATTTTGTGTGTATTTTGTATATCTATTTTCATTCAAATTAAATTACTTCTGTGTATTTTTGTATATAGTTTTATATAAATTTACGTTATTTTATGTGCATTTCGTATATTTATATTTATACAAATACACATTCTTTTATTGGTATTTTGTTTATTTATATTTATACGAATTTACATTATTTATGTGTATTTTGTTAAAAAAAATTATACGTTTTTACTTAATATTATGTATTTTTTATATATGTATTTTTATAGAAATCTAGGTTATTTTATGTGTATTCGTATATATATTTTGAAACAAATTTACATTATTTTATCTGTATTTTGCATATGTATTTCAATTCAAATTTAAGTTATTGTATGTGCATTTTGTATATTTATTTTAATACAAATTCAAATATGTTATGTGTATTTTGGTATCCATAATTTTATAAAAAAAAGCGTTATTTTATAGGTATTTTGCATCTTAATTTTCATACAAATTTACATTATTTTATTAATATTCTGTGTATATATTTTGATACGATTTTACATTATTCTATGTGTTTTGTGTATTTTTTTTTATACATATTTACATTATTTAATGTGTATTTTGTATATTTATTTCATACAAATTTTCGTTATTTTTTGTGTATTTGTTTATATATTTTCATTTAAATTTATATTATTTGATGTGTATTTTGTATATGTATTTCAATAGAAATTTACCTAATTTTATGTGTATTTTGTATATTTCTTTTCATACAAATTTAAATTATTTTTGTGTATTTTTTGTATATAGTTTTATACAAATTTATGTTATTTTATGTACGCATTTACATTATTTAATGTGTGTTTTGTTTATATATTTTTATGCAAATTTACTTTATTTTATGTGCATTTTTGTACATATATTTTTATAGAACTTTGCGTTATTTTATATGTATTTATATATGTTTTCTCATACAAATATACATTATTTTATTGCTATTTTGTTTATTTAGTTTGATACGAATTACATGATTATATATGTATTTTGTACATATTTTTTATACGTATTTACATTACTTATTGTGTATTTTGTTTATATATTTTTAAACAAATTTACGTTATTATATGTATTTGTATAAATATTTTGATACAAATTTACATTATTTTATGTATTTTGTATATACATTTCAATTCAAATTTAGCTTATTTTATCTGTATTTTGTATATCTATTTTCATACGAATTTAATTACTTCTGTGTATTTTTGTATATAGTTTTATACAAATTTACGTTATTTTATGTGTATTTTGTATATTTATCTTTATACAAATACACCTTCTTTTATTGGTATTTTGTGTATTTATTTTGATACGAATTTACATTATCTTATGTGTATTTTGTATACATTTCCTTTTCGTATTTACTTCATTTTATGTGTATTTTGTATATATATATTTTTATAGAAATCTACGTTATTTTATGTGTATTCGTATATATATTTTGAAACAAATTTACATTGTTTTATATGTATTTTGCATATCTATTTCAATACAAATTTACCTTATTGTATGTGCATTTTGTATATTTATTGTAATACAAATTTAAATATTTTGTGTATTTTGGTATATATATTTTTATAAAAAAATGCGTAATTTAATGGGTATTTTGCATCCTTATTTTCATACAAATTTACATTGTTTTATTAATATTCTGTGTATTTATTTTGATACGATTTTACATTATTCTATTTGTGTTTGGTATATATTTTTTTTATACATATTTACATTATTTAATGTGTATTTTGTATATTTTAAAACAAATTTACGTTATTTCATGCGCATCTGTTAAAATATTTTGATACAAATTTACATTATTTTATGTATTTTGTATATATATTTCAATACAAATTTAGTTTATTTTATGTATATTTGGTATATCTATTTTCATACAAATTTAAATTATTTTTGTGTATTTTTGTATATAGTTTTATACAAATTTACGTTATTTTATGTTTATTTTGTATATTTATTTTCACAGAAATTCACATTCTTCTATTGGTATTTTGTTTATTTATTTTGCTACGAATGTATATATTTTTATACATAAATACATCATTTTATGTGTATTTTTTATTTGTATTTTTATAGAAATCTACGTTTTTTTTATGTGTATTCGTATATATATTTTGAATTAAATTTACATTGTTTTATGTGTGTTTTGCATATCTATTTCAATATAAATTTATCATATTGTATGTGCATTTTGTATATTTATTTTAATACAAATTTAATTATTTGATGTGTATTTTTGTATATATGTTTTTATAAAAATAAGTTTTTTTTAATGGGTATTTTGCATCTTTATTTTCATACAAAGTTACATTATTTGATTGATATTCTGTTTATTTATTTTGATACGATTTTACATTGTTCTATGTGTATTTTGTATATATTTTATTTTACATATTTACATTATTTAATGTGCATTTTCTATATATATTTTATACAAAAATACGTTACTTTATGTCTATTTGCTTATATATTTTCATAGAAATTTACATTATTTTACGTGTATTTTGTATATGTATTTCAATACAAATTTACTTAATTTTATGTGGATTTTGTTTATCGATTTTCATACAAATTGAAATTATTTGTGTGTTTTTTTGTATGTATTTTATTACAAATTTTTGTTTTTTATATATTATTTTGTATACTGATTTTCCTACATATATACATTCTTTTATTGAAATTTAGTTTATTGAATTTGATACGAATTTACCTTATTTTAGATGTATTTTGTATATATATTTTCATAGAAATTTACGTTATTTTATGTGTTGTATATATATTTTAATACAAATTTACATTATTTGATGTGTATTTTGCATATCTATTTTAATACAAATTTAGCTTATTGTATGTGCATTTTGTATATTTATTTTAATATAAATTTAATTATTTTATGTGTATTTTTGTATATATATTTTTATACAAATATGCGTTATTTTATGGGTATTTTGCATGTCTATTTTCATAGAAATTTACATTATTTTATTGATATTCTGTTCATTTATTTTAATTCGATTTTCATTATTCTATGTGTATTTTGTATATATTTTTTTTTTCATTTTTCCTTAATTCAATATGTATTTTGTATATATATTTTATATAAATTTACTTTATTTTACGTTACGTTACGTTACGTGTATTTGTTGATATATGATGACACAAATTTACAATATCTTATGGGTATTTTGTATATATATATTTCAAAAGAAATTTACCTAGTTTTATCTGTATTTTGTATATCTATTTCCATACAAATTCAAATTATTTCTGTGCATTTTTTACATATTTTAATACAAATTTTACTTATGTTATGTGTATTTTGTAAATTTATTTTCATTCAAATACATATTATTTTATTAGCATTTTGTTGATTTATTTTGATAAGAATTTACATTATTTTATATATACTTTGTATATATATTTTTATACATTATTTAATGTTTATTTTGAATATATATTTTTATACTAATTCATGTTATTTTATGTGTATTTGTATATATATTTTCATTCAAATTTATATTATTTTATGTGTATTTTCTACATATATTTCATTACAAATTTACCTTATTTTATGTTTATTTTGTATATTTATTTATTTCAATTTTAAATAATTTTATTTTTGGTATTTGTATTTGTATTTAGGTTATTTTATGTGTATTTTCTATATATATTTTCATCCAAAAATTCCATTATTTTTTTATTATTTAGTTAATTTAATTCGATACGAATTTAGATTATTTCATTGGTATTTTGTATACATATTTTTATACGCATGTACATTATTTAATGTGTGTTTTGTATATATATTTTTATGCAAATTTACTTTATTTTATGTGCATTTTTGTATATATATTTTTATAGAAATTTGCGTTATTTTATGTGTATTTTGTATATGTTTTCTCATACAAATTTACATTATTTTATTGGTATTGTGTTTATTTATTTTGATACGAATTACATTATTATATGTGTATTTTGTACAATTTTTTTATACGTATTTACATTATTTAATGAGTATTTTGTTTATATATTTTTATACAAATCCACTTTATTATATGTGTATTTTTATAAATATTTTGATACAAATTTACATTATTTTATGTACTTTGTATATATATTTCAATTCAAATTTAGCTTATTTTATGTGTATTTTGTATATCCATTTTCATACAAATTTAATTACTTTTGTGTATTTTTGTGTATAGTTTTATACAAATTTACGTTATTTAATGTGTATTTTGTATATTTATATTTATACAAATACACATTCTTGTATTGGTATTTTGTTTATTTATTTTGATACGAATTTACATTATTTTATGTGTATTTTGTATACATTTTTTATACGTATTTACTCAATTTTATGTGTATTTTGTATATATTTTAATACAAATTCAATTATTTTATGTGTATTTTGGTATATATATTTTTATAAAAAATGCGTTATTTTATGGGTATTTTGCATCTTAATTTTCATACAAATTTACATTATTTTATTAACATTCTGTGTATTTATTTTGATACGATTTTACATTATTCTATTTGTGTTTTGTATATATATTTTTTATATATATTTACATTATTTAATGTGTATTTTGTATATATATTTTATACAAATTTACATTATTTTAAGTGTATTTGTTTATATATTTTCATTCAAATTTACATTATTTTAAGTGTATTTTGTATATGTATTTAAATACAAATTTACCTAATTTTATGTGTATTTTGTATATTTATTTTCATACAAATTTAAATTATTTTTGTGTATTTTTGTATATAGTTTTATACAAATTTAGGTTATTTCATGTGTATTTTGTATGTCTATTTTCATACAAATACACATTCTTTTATTGATATTTTGTTTATTTATTTTGACGCGAATTTACATTATTTAATGTGTATTTTGTATATATATTTTTATACGTATTTACATCATTTCATGTGTATTTTGTAAATATATTTCTATAGAAATCTACGTTATTTTATGTGTATTCGTATATATATTTTGAAATAAATTTACACTGTTTTATGTGTATTTTGCATATTTTTTCAATACAAATTTACCTTATTGTATGTGCATTTTGTATATTAATTTTAATACAAATTTAATTATTCTATGTGTATTTTTGTATATGTATTTTTATTAAAATATGCTTCATTTTATGGGTATTTTGCATCTTTATTTTCATACAAATTTACATTATTTTATTGATATTCTGTGTATTTATTTTGATTATTCTATGTGTATTTGTATATATATATATATATATATATATATATATATATATATATATATATATATATATATATATATATATATATATATATATATATATATATATATTTTTTTTTTATACAAATGTACGTTACTTTATGTGTATTTGTTTTCATTTCATACAAATTTACATTATTTTATGTGAATTTTGTACATGTATTTAAATACAAATTTAACTAATTATATGTGTATTTTGTATATCTATTTTCATAAAAATAGAAATTATTTTTGTGTATTTTTGTATTTATTTTTAAATAAATTTTCGTTACTCTATGTGTATTTTGTATACTTATTTTCCTACAAATATACGTTCTGTTTTTGGAATTTTGTTTATTTATTTTGATACGAATTTACATTATTTATGTGTATTTTGCATATCTATTTCAATACAAATTTACTTTATTGTATGTGCATTTTGTATATTTATTTTAATACAAATTTAATTATTTTATAGGTATTTTTGTATTTATATTTTTATACAAATATGCGTTATTATATGGGTATTTTGCATCTTTATTTTTTATAAAAAATTACATTATCTTATTGATATTCTGTTTATTTATTTTGATACGATTTAACATTATTTTATGAGTATTTTGTATATATATTTTTATACATATTTAAAATGTTTAATGTATATTTTGTATATATATTTTATCCAAATTTACGTTATTTTATGTGTATTTGTTTATATATTTTCATACAAATTTACATTATTTTATGTGTGTTTGTATATGTATTTCAATACAAATTTGCCTAAGTTTATTTGTATTTTGCATATCTATTTTCAAACAAATTTAAACTATTTTTGTGTATTTTTGTATATATTTTTATACAAATTTTAGTTATTTTATTTGTATTTTGTATATATATTTTCCTACAAATATACATTCTTTTATTGGAATTTTGTTGATTTATTTTGATACGAATTTACATTATTTTATGAGTATTTTGTATATATTTTTCTACGTATTTACATTTTTTATGTTTATTTTGTATATATATTTTCTTAAAAATTTACGTTATTTTATTGTGTGTATTCGTATATATTTTGATACAAATTTTAAACAAATTCATGTTATTTTATGTGTATTTGGATATATATTTTCATACAAATTTACATTATTTTATGTGTATTTTGTACATATATTTCATTACAAATTTACCTTATTTTATGTTTATTTTGTATATTTATTTCATTCAATTTTAAATTATTTTATGTGTATATTTGTATTTGTGTTTAGGTTATTTTATGTGTATTTTCAATATATATTTTCATCCATAATTACATTATTTTATTGGTATTTTGTTAATTTAATTCGATACTAATTTAGATTATTTCATAGGTATTTTGTATACATATTTTTATACGCATTTACATTATTTAATGTGTGCTTTGTATATATATTTTTATGCAAATTTACTTTATTTTACGTGCATTTTTGTACATATATTTTTATAGAAATTTGCGTTATTTTATATGTATTTTGTATATATTTTCTCATACAAATTTACATTAATTTATTGGTATTTTGTTTATTTATTTTGATACGAATTACATTATTATATGTGTATTTTGTACATATTTTTTATACGTATTTAAAGTATTTCATGAGTATTTTGTTTATATATTTTTATACAAATTTACGTTATTATGTGTGTATTTGTATAAATATTTTGATACAAATTTACATTATTTTATGTATTTTGTATATATATTTCAATTCAAATTTAGCTTATTTTATGTGTATTTTGTATATCTATTTTCATACAAATTTAATTACTTTTGTGTATTTTTGTATATAGTTTTATACAAATTTACGTTATTTTATGTGTATTTTGTATATTTATATTTATACAAATACACATTCTTTTATTGGTATTTTGTTTATTTATTTTGATTCGAGTTTGCATTATTTTATGTGTATTTTGAATACATTTTTTTATACGTATATACTTAATTTTATGTGTATTTTGTATATATATATATTTTTTTAAATCTACGTTATTTTATGTGTTTTCGTATATATATTTTGAAACAAATTCACATTGTTTTATATGTATTTTTGAATATCTCTTTCAATACAAATTTACCTTACTGTATGTGCATTTTGTATATTTATTTCGATACAAATTTAAATATTTTATGTGTATTTTGGTATATATATATGTTATAAAAAATGCGCTATTTTATGGGAATTTTCCATCTTTATTTTTATACTAATTTACATTATTTTATTGAGATTCTGTGTATTTATTTTGATACGATTTTACATTATTCTATTTGTTTTTTGCATATATTTTTTTTATACACATTTACATTATTTAATGTGAATCCTGCATATATATTTTATACAAATTTACGTTGTTTTAAGTGTATTTCTTTATATATTTTCATTCAAATTTACATTATTTTATGTGTATTTTGTATATGTATTTCAATACAAATTTACCTAATTTTATGTGTATTTTGTATATTTCTTTTCATTCAAATTTTAATTATTTATGTGTATTTATGTATATAGTTTTATACAAATTTAGGTTATTTTATGTTCGCATTTACATTATTTAATGTGTGTTTTGAATACATATTTTTATGCAAATTTACTTAATTTTATGTGCATTTTTGTACATATATTTTTATAGAAATTTGCGTTATTTTATGTGTATTTGCATATGTTTTCTCATACAAATTTACATCAATTTATTGCTATTTTGTTTATTTATTTTGATACGAATTACATGATTATATATGTATTTTTTACATATATTTTATACGTATTTACATTACTTAATATGTATTTTGTTTATATATTTTTAAAGAAATCTACGTTATTATATGTATTTGTATAAATATATTGATACAAATTTACATTATTTTATGTATTTTGTATATACAACTCAATTCAAATTTAGCTTATTTTATCTGTATTTTGTATATCTATTTTCATACAAATTTAATTACTTCTGTGTATTTTTGTATATAGTTTTATACAAATTTACGTTATTTTATGTGTTTTTTGTATATTTATATTTATACAAATACACATTCTTTTATTGGTATTTTGTTTATTTATTTTGATACGATTTTACATTATTTTATGTGGATTTTGGATAAATTTTTTTAGACGTATCTACTTCATTTTATGTGTATTTTGTATATATTTTTATAGAAATCTAAGCTATTTTATGTGTATTCGTATATATATTTTGAAAAAAATTTACATTGTTTTATATGTATTTTGCATATCTATCTCAATACAAATTTACCTTATTGTATGTGCATTTTTTATATTTATTTTAATACAAATTTTAATTTTTTATGTTTATTTTGGTATATATATTTTTATAAAAAAAATGCGTTATTTTATGGGTATTTTGCATCCTTATTTTCATATAAATTTACATTATTTTATTAATATTCTGTGCATTAATTTTCAAATGATTTAACATTTTTCTATTTGTGTTTTGTATATATTTTTTTTTATACATATTTACATTATTTAATGTGTATTTTGTATATATATTTGATACAAATTTACGTTATTTTAAATGTATATGTTTATATATTTTCAATCTAATTTACATTATTTTATGTGTATTTTGTATATGTATTTCAATACAAGTTTACCTAATTTTATGTGTATTTTGTATATTTATTTTCATACAAATTAAAATTATTTTTGTGTATTTTTGTATATAGTTTTATACAAATTTAGGTTGTTTTATGTGTATTTTGTATATCTATTTTCATACAAAAACACATTCTTTTATTGATATTTTGTTTATTTATTTTGACGCGAGTTTACATTATTTAATGTTTATTTTGTATGTATATTTTTATACGTATTTACATCATTTCATGTGTATTTTGTATATATATTTTTATAGAAATCTAAGTTATTTTATGTGTATTCGTATATATATTTTGAAACAAATTTACATTGTTTAAAATGTATTTTTGAATATTTCTTTCAATACAAATTTACCTTACGGTAAATGCATTTTGTATATTTATTTCAATACAAATTTATATATTTTATGTGTATTTTGGTATATATATTTTTATAAAAAATGCGCTATTCTTTGGGAATTTTGCATCTTTATTTTTCATTAAAATTTACATTATTTTATTGAGATTCTGTGTATTTAATTTGATACGATTTTACATTATTCTATTTGTTTTTTGCATATATATTTTTTTTATACACATTTACATTATTTAATGTGTATCTTGCATATATGTTTTATACAAATTTACGTTATTTTAAGTGTATTTGTTTATATATTTTCATTTAAATTTACATTATTTTATGTGCATCTTGTATATGTATTTCAATACAAATTTAACTAATTTTATGTGTATTTTGTGTATTTCTTTTCACACAAATTTAAACTATTTTTGTGTATTTTTTATATAGTTTTATACAAATTTAGGATATTTTATGTACGCATTTACATTATTTAATGTGTGTTTTGTATACATATTTTTATGCAAATCTACTTTATTTTTATGTGCATTTTTGTCCATATATTTTTATAGAAATTTGCGTTATTTTATGTGTATTTGTATATGTTTTCTCATACAAATTTACATTATTTTATTGCTATTTTGTTTATTTATTTTGATACGAATTGCATGATTATATATGTATTTTGTACATATTTTTTATACGTATTTACATTACTTAATGTGTATTTTGTTTATATATTTTTAAACAATTCTACGTTATTATATGTATTTGTATAAATATTTTGATACAAATTTACATTATTTTTTTGTATTTTGTATATACATTTAATTCAAAGTGAGCTTATTTTATCAGTATTTTGTATATCTATTTTCATACAAATTTAATTACTTCTGTGTATTTTTGTATATAGTTTTATACAAATTTACTTTATTTTATGTGTATTTTGTACATTTGTTTTCATACAAATTCACATTCTTCTATTGGTATTTTGTTTATTTATTTTGGTTCGAATTTACATTATTTTACGTGTATTTTGTATATATGTTTTTATACGTATTTACATCATTTTATATGTATTTTATATATATATTTTTATAGAAACTTACGTTTTGTTATGTTTATTCATATATATATTTTGCAACAAATTTACATTGTTTGATGTGTGTTTAGCATATCTATTTCAATACAAATTTACCATATTGTATGTGTATTTTGTATATTTATTTTAATACAAATTTAATTATTTGATGTGTATTTTTGTATATATATTTTTATTAAAATGTGCTTTTTTATGACTATTTTTCATCTTTATTTTCTTGCAATTTTACATTATTTTATTGATTTATTTTCCTACATATATACATTCTTTTATTGAAATTTAGTTTATTGAATTTGATACGAATTTACATTATTTAGGTGTATTTTGTATATATATTTTTATTCGTATTTACATCATTTTATGTGTATTTTTTATATATATTTTCATAGAAATTTACGCTATTTTATGTGTTTTCCTATACATATTTTAATACAAATTTACATTATTTGATGTATATTTTGCACATCTATTCCAATACAATTTTTTCTTATTGTATGTATTTTTGTATATGTATTTTAATACAAATTTAATTATTTTATGTGTATTTTTGAATATTTATTTTTATACAAATATGCGTTATTTTATGGGTATTTTGCATCTTTATTTTCATAGAAATTTATATTATTTTATTGATATTCTGTTCATTTATTTTGATACGATTTTACATTATTCTATGCGTATTTTGTATATATATTGTTATACACTTTTCCATTATTTAATGTGTATTTTGTATATATATTTTATACAAATTTACGTTATTTTTTGTTCATTTGTTGATATATTTTGACACAAATTTACAATATTTTATGGGTAATTTTTATATATATATATATATATATATATATATATATATATATATATATATATATATATATATATATATATATATATATATATATATATATATATATATATATATATATATATATATATATATATATATATATTTATATATATATTTCAAAGACCTAAGATTTATGTGTATTTTGTATATCTATTTTCATATAAACTCAAATTATTTCTGGGTATTTTTGTATATATTTTAATACAAATTTTACTTCTGTGTATTTTGTAAATCTATTTTCATTCAAATATATATTATTTTATTGGTATTTTGTTGATTTATTTTGATACGAATTTAAATTATTTTATATGTACTTTGTATATATATATTTTTATACGCATTTACATTATTTTATGTTTATTTTAAATATATATATTTATACAAATTCATGTTATTTTAAGTGTATTTGTATATATATTTTCATACAAATCTACATTATTTTATGTGTATTTTGTACATATATTTCATTACAAATTTACCTTATTTTATGTTTATTTTGTATATTAATTTCATTCAATTTTAAATTATTTTATATGTATATTTGTATTTGTATTTAGGTTATTTTATGTGTATTTTCTATATATATATTTTCATCCAAAATTACATTATTTTATTGGTATTTTGTTAATTTAATTCGATACGAATTTAGATTAATTGATAGGTATTTTGTATACATATTATATAAGGATTTACATTGTTTAATGTGTGTTTTGTATATATATTTTTATGCAAATTTACTTTATTTTATGTGCATTTTTGTACATATATTTTTAAAGATATTTGCGTTATTTTATGTGTATTTTGCATATGTTTTCTCATACAAAATTACATTATTTCATTGGTATTTTGTTTATTTATTTTTATACGAATTATATTATTATATATGTATTTTGCACATATTTTTTTATACGTATTTACAATATTTAATGAGTATTTTGTTTATATATTTTTATTAAAATTTACGTTATTATATGTGTATTTGTATAAATATTTTGAAACAAATTTACATTATTTGATGTATTTTGTATATATATTTCAATTCAAATTTAGCTTATTTTATGTGTTTTTTGTATATCTATTTTCATACAAATTTAGTTACTTTTGTGTATTTTTGTATATTGTTTTATACAACTTTACGTTATTTTATGTGTATTTTCTATATTTATATTTATATACATACACATCATTTTATCGGTATTTTGTTTATTTATTTTGATACGAATTTACATTATTTTATGTGTATTTTGTATACTTAAAATATAGTAGATTTGTATGAAATATATATACAAAAATACACGTTGAATAATGTAAATATATGTAAAAAAATATATATCCAAAACACAAATAGAATAATGTAAAATCGTATCAAAATAAATACATAGGATATTAATAAAATAATGTAAATTTGTATGAAAATTAAGATGCAAAATAAACATAAAACAACTCATTTTTCTATTAAAATATATTACTAAAATACACATAAAATATTTGAATTTGTATTAAAATAAATATACAAAATGAACATACAATAAAGTAGATTTACATTGAAATAGATATGCAAAATACATATAAAACAATATAAATTTTTTTCAAAATATATATACGAATACACATAAAATAACGTAGATTTCTATAAAAATATATCTACAAAATACACATAAAATTAAGGAAATACATATAAAAAATGTATACAAAATACACATAAAATAAAGTAAATTCATATCAAAATAAATCAAAAAAATACCAATAAAAGAATGTGTATATGTATGGATATAAATATTCAAAATACACATAAAATAACGTAAATTTATATAAAACTTTACAAAAATGCCCAAAAGTAATAAAATTTATATGAAAATAGATACACAAAATACACACAAAACAAGCTAGATTTGAATTGAAATATATATACAAAATACATTAAATAATGCAAATTTGTATCAAAATATTTATACAAATACACATATAATAACGTAAATTTGCATAAAAATATATAAACAAAATACACATTAAATAATGTAAATACGTATAAAAATATATATACAAAATACACATAAAATAATGTAAATTCGTACCAAAATAAATAAATAAAATACCAATAGAAGAATGTGAGTTTGTATGAAAATAAATATACAAAATACACATAAAATAACGTATATTTGTATAAAACTATATACAAAAATACACAAAAGTAAATTAAATTTGTATGAAAATAGATATACAAAATATATATAAAATAAACTAAATTTGTAATGAAATATATATAAAAAAGACATAAAATAATGTATATTTGTATCAAAATAATTAAAAAAAATACGCATAAAATAACGTAAATTTGTTTTAAAATATATAAACAAAATACACATTAAATTCTGAAAACACGTATACAAAATATATACAAAATACACATATAATAATGTAAATTCGTATCAAAATACATAAACAATATAATAATAAAAAAATGTAAATTTATATGAAAAAATATATACAAAATACACATAAAATAACGCAAATTTCTATAAAAATATATGAACAAGAACGCACATCAAATACATTAAATTTGTATGTAATTAAATAAACGAAATACACATAAAATAAGGCAAATTTATAATAAAAAAGTACAAAATACACTTAAAATAATGTAAATTTGTATAAAAACAACAACACAAATGTACACAAAATGAAGTAAAATTGTATAAAAAATATATATGCAAAACACATATTAAATAATGTAAATGCGTATAAAAATATGTATAGAAAATACACATGAAATAATCTAAATTCGCATCGAAATAAATGAACAAAATACCGATAAAATAATGTAATTTTGAATGAAAATATAAATAGAAAATACACATAAAAGAACGTAAATACAAATAAATATATACATATAAAATAATTTGAATTTGAATGAAAATAGATATAAAATAAACATAAAATAAGGCAAATTTGTAATGAAATATATATACAAAATACGCATAAAGTAATGTAGATTTGCTTCAAAATATATATATACGAATACACATAAAATAACGTATATTTCTATAGAAATATATATACAAAATACACATGAAATGATGTAAATACATATAAAAATATATATACAAAATACACATTAAATAAAGTAAATTCGTGTCAAAATAAATAAAGAAAATATCAATAAAATAATGTGTATTTGTAAGAAAATACATATACAAAATACACATAAAATAACATAAAATTTGTATAAAACTATATACAAAAATACACAAAAATAATTTAAATTTGTTTGAAAATAAATATACAAAATACACACAAAATTAGGTAAATTTGTATTGAAATACATATACAAAATACACATAAAATAATGTAAATTTGAATGAAAATATATAAACAAATACACTTAAATTAACGTAGATTTCTATAAAATATATATAAAAAATACTCATTAAGTAATGTAAATATGTATAAAAAAAATATATACAAAACACAAATAGAATAATGTAAAATCGTATCAAAATAAATACACAGAATGTTAATGAAATAATGTAAATTTGTATGAAAATTAAGATGCAAAATACCCATAAAATAACGCATTTTTTTATTAAGATATATTACCAAAATACACATATAATATTTGAATTTGTATTAAAATAAATATACAAAATGAACATACAATAAGGTAAATTTGTATTGAAATAGATATGCAAAATACATATAAAAGAATATAAATTTGTTTCAAAATATATATACGAATACACATAAAATGAGGTAGATTTCTATAAAAATATATATACAAAATACACATAAAATGAAGGCAATTCATATAAAAAAATATATACAAAATACACATAAAATAAGGTAAATTCGTATCAAAATAAATAAACAAAATTCCAATAAAAGAATGTATAAATATATATATATATATAATATATATATATATATATATATATATATATATATATATATATATATATATATATATATATATATATATATATATATATATATATATATATATATATATATATATAAAAAATACACATAAAATAACGTAAATTTATATAAAACTATATACAAAAATACACAAAATAATAAAATTTGTATGAAAATAGATATACAAAATACACGTAAAATAAGCTAAATTTGAATTGAAATATATATACAAAATACAAAAAATAATGTAAATTTGTATCAAAATATTTATACAAATACATATGTAATAACGTAGATTTGTATAAAAATATATAAACAAAATACACATTAAATAATGTAAATACGTATAAAAAAATATGTACAAAATACACATATAATCATGTAATTCGTATCAAAATAAATCAACAAAATACCAATAAATTAATGTAAATTTGTATATATAATATATACACATAAAATAACGTATATTTCTATAGAAATATATGTACAAAATACACCTGAAATGATGTAGATACGTTTAAAAATATATATACAAAATACACTTAAAATAATGTAAATTTGAATGAAAATATATAAACAAATACAATTAAAATGATGTAAATTTGTATAAAATATAAATACAAAATAAACATTAAATAATATAAATATGTATTAAAAAATATATACAAAACACATATACAATAATGTAAAATCGTTTAAAAATAAATACACAGAATATTAATAAAATAATGTAAATTTGTATGAAAATTAAGATGCAAAATACCCATAAAATATCGCATTTTTTATAAATATATATATAACAAAATACACATAAAATATTTGAGTTTGTATTAAAATAAATATACAAAATGCACATACAATAAGGTAAATTTGTATTAAAATCGATATGCAAAATACATATAAAACAATGTAAATTTGTTTCAAAATATATATACGAATACACATAAAATAACGTAGATTTCTATAAAAATATATATACAAAATACACATATAAATTAAGTAAATAGGCATAAAAAAATGTATAAAAAATACACATAAAATAATGTAAATTCGATTCAAAATAAATAGACAAAATACCAATAAAAGAATGTGTATTTGTATAAATGTAAATATACAAAATACACATACAAAATAAACATAAAATAAGGTAAATTTGTAATGAAATATATGTACAAAATATACATAAAATAATGTAAATTTATATGAAAATATATATACAAATACACATAAAATACCATGAATTTGTATAAAAATATATATTTAAAATAAATATTAAATAATGAAAATGCGTATAAAAATATATATACAAAGTACATATAAAATAATGTAAATTCGTATCAATATAAATCAACAAAATACCAATAAAATAATACATATTTTAATGAAAATAAGCTTACAAAATACACATAACATAACTAAAATTTGTATCAAAATAAATACAAAAATACATATAAATAATTCTAGTTTGTATGAAAATAGATATAGAAAATACACATAAAAATAGGTAAATTTCTTTTGAAATATATATACAAAATACCCTTAAAATATTGAAAATTTGTGTCAAAATATATAAACAAATACTCATAAAATAACGTAAATTTGTCTGAAAAATATAGAAAATACACATTGAATAATGTCAAATCGTATCAAAATGAATGAGCAGAATATCAATAAAATAATGTAAATTTGTATGAAAATAAAGATGCAAAATACCCATGAAATAAATCATATTTTTATAAACATTCATATACAAAAATACACATAGAATAATTAAATTTGTATTAAAATTAATATACAAAATGCATATACAATAAGGTAAATTTGTATTGAAAAAAATATGCAAAATACACATAAAAGTGTAAATTTGTTTCAAAATCTATATACGAATACACATAAAATAACGTACATTTCTATACACATTTCATGTGTATTTTGTATATATATTTATATATACAAAATACACATGAAATGATGTAAATACGTATAAAAATATATATACAAAATGCACATTAAATAATGTAAATTCGCTTCAAAATAAATAAACAAAATATCAATAAAAGAATGTGTATTTGTATGAAAATAGATATACAAAATACACATAAAATAACCTATATTTGTATAAAACTATATAAAAAATACACAAAAATAATTTAAATTTGTATGAAAATAAATATACAAAAAACACATAAAATTAGGTAAATTTGTATTGAAATATATATACAAAATACACATAAAATAATGTAAATTTGAATGAAAATATATAAACATATACACTTAAAATAACGTAAATTTGTAGCAAATATATATACAAAATACACATTAAATAATGTAAATATGTATAAAAAAATATACACAAAACACAAATAGAATAATGTAAAATCGTATCAAAATAAATACACAGAATATTAATAAAATAATGTAAATTTGTCTGAAAATAAAGATGCAAAATACCCATAAAATAACGCATTTTTTATAAAAAAATATATATACCAAAATACACATAAAATATTAAAATTTGTATTAAAATAAATATAAAAAATGCACATACAATAAGGTAAATTTGTATTGAAATAGATATGCAAAATACACATAAAACAATGTAAACTTGTTTCAAAATATATAAACGAATACACATAAAATAACGTAGATTTCTATAAAAATATATACAAAATACACATAAAATGAAGTAAATATATAAAAAATGAATACAAAATACACATTAAATGAAGTAAATGCATAAAGAAATATATACAAAACACAAATAGAATAATGTAAAATCGTATCAAAATGTATACAGAATATTAATAAAATAATATACATTTTATGAAAATTAAGATGCAAAATACCTATAAAATAACGCATATTTATAAAATTATATACCAAAATACATAAGATATTTGAATTTGTATTAAAATAAATATACAAAATGCACAGATAAAAAAAGATAAATTTGAATTGAAAAAAATATAAAAAATACATATAAAATAATGTAAATTTGTTTAAAAATATATATACGAATACATAAAAAAACGTAGATTTCTATAAAAATATACAAAATACACATAATGTAAATACGTATAAAAAAATGTATACAAAATAAACATAAAATAATGTAAATTCGTATAAATTTAAATAAAAAATACTAATAAAAGAATGTAAATTTGTATAAATATAAATATACAAAATGCACATCAAATAACGTAAATTTATATAAAACTATATACAAAAATACACAGAAGTAATTAAATTTGTATGAAAATAGATATACAAAATACACGCAAATAAGCTTAATTTAAATTGAAATATATATACAAAATACATAAAATAAAGTAAATTTGTATCAAAATATTTTACAAATATACATATAATTACGTAAATTTTATATAAATTATATAACAATATATACACATTAAATAATGTAAATACGTATAAAAATATATACAAAATACACATATAATCATATAATTGTATCAAAATAAATAAACAAAATACCAATAAAATAAAGTAAATTTTCATGAGAAAACATATACAAAATACACATAAAATAACGCCAATTTCTAAAAAAATATATGTACAAAAATGCACATAAAATAAATTTGCATTAAAAAATATAAACAAAACACACAATACATAATGTAAACGAGTATAAAAAAATGTATACAAAATTCCTATGAAATAATCTAAATTCGTATCGAATTAAATTAAGAAAATACTAATAAAATAATGTAGTTTTGGATAAAATATATAGAAAATACACATAAAATAACCTAAATACAAATACAAATACATAAAAAAATTAAAATTGAATTAAATAAATATACAAAAACATAAAATAAGGTAAATTTGTAATGAATGATATGTAAAAATACACATAGAATAATATATATTTGTATGAAAATAGATATACAAATACACATAAAATAACATGAATTGGTATAAAATATGTATCAAAATATATACGAATACACACAATAAAATAACGTAAATTTTTGTGAAACTGTATATACAAAATACACATAAAATAATTTAAATACGTAGAAAAATATATATACAAAATACAAATAAAATAATGTAAATTCGTATCAAAATAAATAAACTAAATTCCAATTAAAGAATGTATATTTGTAGGAAGATATATATACAAAATACAAATAAAATAACTAAAATTTGTATAAAAATATATACAAAAATACACAAAAAATAATTTAAATTTGTTTGAAAATATATATGCAAAATACACATAAAATTAGGCAAATTTTTATTGAAATACAGAAACAAAATACATAAAATAATGTAAATTTATATAAAAATATAAACAAATACATATAAAATAACGTAAATTTGGATAAAAAATATATACAAAATAAACATTAAATAATGTAAATATGTATAAAAAAATATATACAAAATAAACATAGAATAAGGTTAAATCGTATCAAAATAAATAAACAGAATATCAATAAAATAATGTAAATTTGTATGAAAATAAAGGCACAAAATACCATTTAATAACTCATATTTGCATAAAAATATATATACAAAAATACATATAAAATAATTTAATTTGTATTAAAATAAATATTCAAAATGCACATACAATAAAGTAAATTTGTATTGAAATAGATATGCAAAATACACATAAATAACGTAAATTTGTATCAAAATATATATACGAATACACATAAAATAGAGTAAATTTCTATGAAAATATACGTACAAAATACATATAAAATGATGTAAAAAAGTATAAAAATATATATACCAAATACACCTAAAATAATGTAAATTCATATCAAAACAAATACACAAAATTCCGATGAAAGAACGTATATGTGTAGGAAAATAAATATAGAAAATACACATAAAATAACGAAAATTTGTATAAAAATATATATATACAAAAAAAAAACAATAATTTCAATTTGTATGAAAATAGATTTACAAAATACACATATAATTAGTTAAATTTGTATTTAAATATATGTACAAAATACTCATAAAATAATGTAAATTTGTATGAAATGAAAACAAATACACATAAAATAACGTACATTTGTATAAAATATATATACAAACACATAGGATAATGTAAAATCGCATCAAAATAAATACACAGAATATCAATAAAATAATATAAATTTGTATGAAAATAAAGATGCAAAATAACCATAAAATAAACCATATTTTTATAAAAATACATATACAAAAATACACATAGAATAATTAAATTTGTATTAAAATTAATATACAAAATGCAGATACAATAAGGTAAGTTTGTATTGAAAAAATATGCAAAACCCACATAAAACAGTTTAAATTTGTTTCAAAATATATATACGAATACACATAAAATAACGTAGATTTCTATAGAAATATATATACAAAATACACATGAAATGATGTAAATACGTATAAAATATATATATACAAAATACACATTAAATAATGTAAATTCGCGTTAAAATAAAAAAAAACAAAATATCAATAAAAGAATATGTATTAGTATGAAAATAGATATACAAAATACACATAAAACAATGTAAATTTGTATAAAACTATATACAAAAATACACAAAAATAATTTAAATTTGTATGAAAATAAATATACAAAATACACATAAAATTAGGTAAATTTGTATTGAGATACATATACAAAATACACATAAAATAATGTAAATTTGAATAAAAATACATAAACAAATACACTTAAAATAACGTAAATTTGTATAAAATATATATACAAAATACAAATTAAATAATGTAAATGTGTATAAAAAAATATATATATATACAAAAAACAAATAGAAAAATGTAAAATCGTATTAAAATAAATACACAGAATATCAATAAAATAATGTAAATTTGTATTAAAATAAAGATGAAAAATTCCCTTAAATAGCGCATTTTTTATAAAAATATATATATATATAAAAATACACATAAAATATTTCAATTTGTATTGAAATAAATATACAAAATGCACATACAATAAGGTAGATTTGTACTGAAAGAGATATGCAAAAATACATATAAAACAATGTAAATTTGTTTCAAAATATATATACGAATACATATCAAATAACGTAGATTTCTATAAAAATATTTATATACAAAATATACATAAAATTAAGTAAATACGTATAAAAAAATGTATACAAAATACACATAAAATATTGTAAATTCGAATCAAAATAAATTAACAAAATACCAATAAAAGAATGTGTATTTGTATAAATATAAATATACAAAATACACACAAAATAAACATAAAGTAAGGTAAATTTGTAATGAAATATATATACAAAATACACATAAAATAATGAAAATATATATGAAAATATATATACAAATACACATAAAATACCATAAATTAGTATAAAATATATATTCAAAATAATTATTAAATAATGTAAATGCGTATAAAAATATATATATACAAAGTACATATAAAATAATGTAAATTCGTATCAATATAAATCAACAAAATACCAATAAAATAATTTATATTTGAATGAAAATAAATTTACAAAATACACACAACATAACTAAAATTTGTATTAAAATATATACAAAAATATATAGAAATAATTTGAGTTTGTATGAAAAAAGATATACAAAATACACATAAAACTAGGTAAATTTCTTTTGAAATATATATACAAAATACCAAAAAATATTGTAAATTTGTGTCAAAATATATAAACAAATACACATAAAATAACGTAGATTTGTATGAAAAATATATACAAAATACACATAGAATATAATCAAATCGTATCAAAATGAATGAGCATAATATCAATAAAATAATGTAAATTTGTATGAAAATAAAGATGCAAAATACCCATAAAATAAAGCATATTTTTATAAAAATACATATACGAAAATACACATAGAATAATTAAATTTGTATTAAAATTAATATACAAAATGCATATACAATAAGGTAAATATGTATTGAAAAAATATGCAACATACACATAAAAGTGTAAATTTGTTTCAAAATCTATATACGAATACACATAAAATAATTTAGATTTCTATAGAAATATATATACAAAATACACATGAAACTATGTAAATACGTATAAAAAATATATATACAAAATACACATTAAATAATGTAAATTAGCGTCAAAATAAGTAAACAAAATATCAATAAAAGAATATGTATTTGTATGAAAATAGATATACAAAATACACATGAAATAACCAAAATTTGTATAAAACTATATACCGAAATACACAAAAATAATTTAAATTTGTATGAAAATAAATATAGAAAATACACAAAAAATTAGGAAAATTTGTATTGAAATACATATACAAAATACACATTAAATAATAATTAAATTTGAATGAAAATATATAAACAAATACACTTAAAATAACGTAATTTATATATATATATATATATATATATATATATATATATATATATATATATATATATATATATATATATATATATATATATATATATATATATATATATATATATATATATATATATATATATATATATATATATACAAAATACATATTAAATAATGTAAATATGTATAAAAAAAATATATACCGAACAAAAATAGTATAATGTAAAATCATATCAAAATAAATACACAGAATATTAATAAAATAATGTAAATTTGTATGAAAATAAAGATGCAAAATACCCATAAAATATAAAAAATGAACATACAATAAGGTAGGTTTGTATTGAAATAGATATGCAAAATACATATAAAACAATGTAAATTTGTTTCAAAATATATATTCGAATACACATAAAATAACGTAGATTTCTATATATATACAAAATACACATAAAATGAAGTAATTACGTTTAAAAAAATGTATACAAAATACACATAAAATAATGTAAAATCGTATCAAAATAAATAAACAAAATACCAATAAAAGAATGTGTATTTGTATAAATATAAATATACAAAATACACATAAAATAACGTAAATTTGTTTAAAACTATATACAAAAATAGACAGAAGTAATTAAATTTGTTTGAAAATAGATATACAAAATACAGATAAAATAAGCTAAGTTTGAATTGAAATGTATATACAAAATACATAAAATAATGTAAATTTGTATCAAAATATTTATACAAATACATATAATAACGTAGATTTGTTTAAAAATATATAAACAAAATACATATTAAGTAATGTAAATACGTATAAAAAATATGTACAAAATACATATATAATCATGTAATTCGTATCAAAATAAATAAACAAAATAGCAATAAAATAATGTAAATTTGTATGAGAAAACATATACAAATACACATAAAATAACGCAAATCTCGATAAAAATATATGTACAAAAATGCACATAAAATAAAGTAAATTTGCATAAAAATATATATACAAAACACACATTAAAGAATGTAAATGCGTACATAAAATAACATAAATTTGTATAAAACTAAATAAAAAATACACAAAAATAATTTAAATTTGTATGAAAAGAAATATACAAAATATACATAAAATTTGGTAAATTTGTATTGAAATACATATACAAAATACACATAAAATAATGTAAATTTGAATGAAAATATATAAACAAATACATTTAAAATAACGTAAATTTGTATAAAATATATATACAAGATACACATTAAATAATGTAAATATGTATAAAAAAAATATATACAAAAAACAAATAGAATAATGTAAAATCGCATAAAATAACGTAAATTTGTTTTAAAATATACAAGATACACATTAAATAATGTAAATATGTATAAAAAAATGTAAAATCGTATCAAAATAAATACACAGAATATTAATAAAACATTGTAAATTTGTATGAAAATAAAGAAGTAAAACACCCATAAAATGAAGCATATTTTAATAAAAATACATATACAAAAATACACATAGAATAATTAAATTTGTATTAAAATTAATATACAAAATGCACATACAATAAGGTAAATTTGTGTTGAAAAAATATGCAAAATACACATAAAATAACGTAGATTTCTATAGAAATATATTTACAAAATACACATGAAATGATGTAAATACGTATAAAAATATATATACAAAATACACATTAAATGATGTAAATTCGCGTCAAAATAAATAAACAAAATATCAATAAAAGAATGTGTGTTTGTATGAAAATAGACATACAAAATACACATGAAATAACCTAAATTTGTATAAAACTATATACAAAAATACACAAAAAATAATTAAAATTTGTATGCAAATAAATATACAAAATACACATAAAATTAGATGGATTTGTATTTAAATACATATACAATATGCACTTAAAATAATGTAAATTTGAATGAAAATATATAAACAAATACACTTAAAATAATGTAAGTTTGTATAAAATATATATACAAATTACTCATTAAATACTGTAAATAAATATCAAAATATATATACAAAACACAAATAGAATAATGTAAAATCGTATCAAAATAAATACACAGAAAATTAATAAAATAATGTAAATTTGTATAAAAATTAAAATGCAAAATACCCATAAATTAACGCATTTTTTTACAAAAATATATATACGAAAATACACATAAAATAATTGAATTTGTATTAAAATATATATGCAAAATACGCATATAATTAAGTAGAAACGTATAAAAAAAAGTATACAATATACACATAAAATAATGTAAATTCGTATCAAAATAAATAAACAAAATACCAATACAAGAAAGTGTATTTGTATAAATATAAATATACAAAATACACATTAAATAACGTGAATTTTTATGAAACTATACACAAAAATACACAAAAGTAATTAGATTTGTATGAAAATGGATATACAAAATACACAAAATATTTATTGTGTGTGCATTTTGTATATATATTTTAATACAAATTTAACTATTATATATGTATTTTTGTATATATATTTTTATACAAATATGCGTTATTATATGGGTATTTTGCATCTTTATTTTCATACAAATTTACATTATCTTATTGATATTCTGTTTATTTAATTTGATACGATTTAACATTATTTTATGAGTATTTTGTATATATATTTTTATACATATATAAAATGTTTAATGTATATTTTGTATATATATTTTATCCAAATTTACGTTATTTAACAGTATTTGTTTATATATTTTCATACAAATTTACATTATTTTATAAGTGTTTGTATATGTATATCAATACAAATTTGCCTAAGTTTATTTGTATTTTGCATATCTATTTTCAAACAAATTTAAACTATTTTTGTGTATTTTTGTATATATTTTTATACAAATTTTAGTTATTTTATTTGTATTTTGTTAATATATTTTCTACAAATATACATTCTTTTATTGGAATTTTGTTGATATATTTTGATCCGAATTTACATTATTTTATGAGTATTTTGTATATATATTTTTCTACGTATTTACATTTTTTCATGTTTATTTTGTATATATATTTTCTTAAAAATTTACGTTATTTAATTGTGTGTATTCGTATATATTTTGATACAAATTTTAAACAAATTCATGTTATTTTATGTGTATTTGGATTTATATTTTCATACAAATTTACATTATTTTATGTGTATTTTGTACATATATTTCATTACAAATTTAACTTATTTTATGTTTATTTTGTATATTTATTTCATTCAATTTTAAATTATTTTATGTGTATATTTGTATTTGTGTTTAGGTTATCTTATGTGTATTCTCATTATATATTTTCATCCATAATTACATTATTTTATTGGTATTTTCTTAATTTAATTCGATACTAATTCAGATTATTTCATAGGTATTTTGTATACATATTTTTATACGTATTTACATTATTTAATGTGTGCTTTGTATATATATTTTTATGCAAATTTACTTTATTTTACGTGCATTTTTGTACATTTATTTTTTTAGAAATTTGCGTTATTTTATATGTATTTTGTATATAGTTTCTCATACAAATTTACATTAATTTATTGGTATTTTGTTTATATATTTTGATACGAATTACATTATTATATGTGTATTTTGTACATATTTTTTATACGTATTTAAAGTATTTCATGAGAATTTTGCTTATATATTTTTAAAAAAATTTACGTTATTATGTGTGTATTTGTATATATATTTTGATACAAATTTACATTATTTTATGTATTCTGTATATATATTTCAACTCAAATTTAGCTTATTTTATGTTTATTTTGTATATCTATTTTCATACAAATTTAATTACTTTTGTGTATTTTTGTATATAGTTTTATAGAAATTTACGTTATTTTATGTGTATTTTGTATATTTATATTTATACAAATACACATTCTTTTATTGGTATTTTGTGTATTTATTTTGATTAGAATTTACTTTATTTTATGTGTATTTTGTATACATTTTTTATACGTATTTACATAATTTTATGTGTTTTCGTATATATATTTTGAAACAAATTTACATTGTCTTATATGTATTTTTGAATATCTATTTCAATACAGATTTACCTTACTGGATGTGCATTTTGTATATTTATTTCAATGCAAATTTAAATATTTTATGTGTATTTTGGTATATATATTATTAAAAAAAAAGCGATATTTTATGGGAATTTTGCATCTTTATTCTTATAAAAATTTACATTATTTCATTGATATTCTGTGTATTTATTTACATGTAGATTATTTAATGTGTGTTTTGTGTATATATTTTTATGCAAATTTACTTTATTTAATGTGCATTTTTGTATATATATTTTTTATAGAAATTTGCATTATTTTGGTGTATTTTGTATATGTTTTCTCATACAAATTTACATTATTTTATTGGTATTGTGTTTATTTATTTTGATACGGACTACATTATTATATGTGTATTTTGTACAATTTTTTTTATACGTATTTACATTATTTAATGAGTATTTTGTTTATATATTTTTATACAAATCCACTTTATTATATGTGTATTTTTATAAATATTTTGATACAAATTTACATTATTTTATTTCAATTCAAGTTTAGCTTATTTTATGTGTATTTTGTATATCCATTTTCATACAAATCTAATTACTTTTGTGTATTTTTGTGTATAGTTTTATACAAATTCACGTTATTTAATGTGTATTTTGTATATTTATATTTATACAAATACACATTCTTGTATTGGTATTTTGTTTATTTATTTTGATACGAATTTACATTATTTTATGTGTATTTTGTATACTTTTTTTATACGTTTTTACTTAATTATATGTGTATTTTGTATATATATTTTAATACAAATTCAATTATTTTATGTGTATTTTCGTATATTTAGCTTATTTTATCTGTATTTTGTATATCTATTTTCATACAAATTTAATTACTTTTGTGTATTTTTGTATATAGTTTTATACAAATTTACGTTATTTTATGTGTATTTTGTATATTTATATTTATACAAATACACATTCTTTTATTGGTATTTTGTTTATTTATTTTCATACGATTTTACATTATTTTATGTGTATTTTGTATACATTATTTTAAACGTATTTACTTCATTTTATGTGTATTTTGTATATATTTTTATAGAAATCTACGTTATTTTATGTGTATTCGTATATATATTTTGAAACAAATTTACATTGTTTTATATGTATTTTGCATATCTATCTCAATACAAATTTACCTTATAGTATGTGCATTTTGTATATTTATTGTAATACAAATTTAAATATTTTATGTGTATTTTGGTATATATATTTTTATAAAAAATGCGTTATTTAATGGGTATTTTGCATCTTTATTTTCATACAAATTTACAATGTTTTATTAATATTCTACGTATTTATTTTGATACGATTTTACATTATTCTATTTGTGTTTTGTATATATTTTTTTATACATATTTACATTATTTAATGTGTATCTTGTATATTTTAAAACAAATTTACGTTATTTTATGCGCATCTGTTAAATTTTTTTGATACAAATTTACATTATATTATTGATACAAAATACACATAGAATAATATAAAATTGTATCAAAATAAATGAACAGAATATCAATAAAATAATGTAAATTTCTATGAAAATAAAGATGCAAAATACCCATGAAATAACGTATATTTGTATAAAAATATATATACAAAAATACACATAAAATAATTAAATTTGTATAAAAAAATGTACAAAATGCACATACAATAAGGTAAATTTGTATTGAAATAGATATGCAAAATACACTTAAAATAATGTAAATTTGTATTAAAATATATATACGACAGAACATATTATAACGTAAATTTCTATGAAAATATATATAAAAAATACACATAAAATGATGTAAATACGTGAAAAAATATATGTACAAAATACACCTAAAATAAAGTAAATTCGTATCAGATTCAATAAACTAAATTTCAATACAAGAATGTATATATGTAGGAAAATCAATATACAAAATAATATATAAAAAACCTAAAATTTGTATTAAAATACATACAAAAAAACACAAAAATAATTTCAATTTGTATAAAAACAGATATACAAAATCCACATCAAATTAGGGAAATTTGTATTGAAATACATATACAAAATACATATAAAATAATGTAAATTTGTATGAAAATATATAAACAAATAGACATAAAGTAACGTATTTTTGTATAAAAATAAATATATAGAAAATGCACATTAAATAATGTAAATATGAAGAATAAAATATATACAAAATACACATAAAACAATGTAAAATCGTATCAAAATAAATACACAGAATATCAATCAAATAATGTAAATTTGTATGAAAATGTAGATGCAAAATACACGTTGAATAATGTAAATATATGTAAAAATATATATCCAAAACACAAATAGAATAATGTAAAATCGTATCAAAATAAATACATAGGATATTAATAAAATAATGTAAATTTGTATGAAAATTAAGATGCAAAATAAACATAAAACAACTCATTTTTCTATTAAAATATATTACTAAAATACACATAAAATATTTGAATTTGTATTAAAATAAATATACAAAATGAACATACAATAAAGTAGATTTACATTGAAATAGATATGCAAAATACATATAAAACAATATAAATTTGTTTCAAAATATATATACGAATATACATAAAATAACGTAGATTTCTATAAAAATATATCTACAAAATACACATAAAATGAAAGAAATACATATAAAAAATGTATACAAAATACACATAAAATAAAGTAAATTCATATCAAAATAAATCAACAAAATACCAATAAAAGAATGTGTATTTGTATGGATATAAATATTCAAAATACACATAAAATAACGTAAATTTATATAAAACTTTACAAAAATACCCAAAAGTAATAAAATTTATATGAAAATAAATACTCAAAATACACACAAAACAAGCTAGATTTGAATTGAAATATATATACAAAATACATTAAATAATGCAAATTTGTATCAAAATATTTATACAAATACACATATAATAACGTAAATTTGCATAAAAATATATAAACAAAATACACATTAAATAATGCAAATACGTATAAAAATATATATACAAAATACACATAAAATAATGTAAATTCGTACCAAAATAAATAAATAAAATACCAATAGAAGAATGTGAATTTGTATGAAAATAAATATACAAAATACACATAAAATTAGGTAAATTTGTATTGAAATACATATACAAAATACACATAAAATAATGTAAATTTGAATAAAAATACATAAACAAATACACTTAAAATAACGTAAATTTGTATAAAATATATATACAAAATACAAATTAAATAATGTAAATGTGTATAAAAATATATATAATAGAAAAATGTAAAATCGTATTAAAATAAATACACAGATTATCAATAAAATAATGTAAATTTGTATTAAAATAAAGATGAAAAATTCCCTTAAATAGCGCATTTTTTATAAAAATATATATACAAAAATACACATAAAATATTTCAATTTGTATTGAAATAAATATACAAAATGCACATACAATAAGGTAGATTTGTACTGAAAGAGATATGCAAAAATACATATAAAACAATGTAAATTTGTTTCAAAATATATATACGGATACATATCAAATAACGTAGATTTCTATAAAAATATTTATATACAAAATATACATAAAATTAAGTAAATACGTATAAAAAAATGTATACAAAATACACATAAAATAATGTAAATTCGAATCAAAATAAATTAACAAAATACCAATAAAAGAATGTGTATTTGTATAAATATAAATATACACACACAAAATAAACATAAAATAAGGTAAATTTGTAATGAAATATATATACAAAATACACATAAAATAATGAAAAAATATATGAAAATATATATACAAATACACATAAAATACCATAAATTAGTATAAAAATATATATTCAAAATAATTATTAAATAATGTAAATGCGTATAAAAATATATATATACAAAGTACATATAAAATAATGTAAATTCGTATCAATATAAATCAACAAAATACCAATAAAATAATGTGTATTTGTATGAAAAATAGATATTCAAAATACACATAAAATAACCAAAATTTGTATAAAACTATATACCAAAATACACCAAAATAATTAAAATTTCTATCAAAATAAATATACAAAATACACATAAAATTAGGAAAATTTGTATTGAAATACATATACAAAATACACATAAAATAATGTAAATTTGAATGAAAATATATAAACATATATATATATATATATATATATACGTATATTTATATATATATATATATATATATATATATATATATATATATATATACAAAATACACATTAAATAATGTAAATATGTATAAAAAAAAATATATACCGAACAAAAATAGTATAATGTAAAATCATATCAAAATAAATACACAGAATATTAATAAAATAATGTAGATTTGTATGAAAATAAAGATGCAAAATACCCATAAAATATAAAAAATGAACATACAATAAGGTAGGTTTGTATTGAAATAGATATGCAAAATACATATAAAACAATGTAAATTTGTTTCAAAATATATATTCGAATACACATAAAATAACGTAGATTTCTATAAAAATATATACAAAATACACATAAAATGAAGTAATTACGTTTAAAAAAATGTATACAAAATACACATAAAATAATGTAAAATCGTATCAAAATAAATAAACAAAATACCAATAAAAGAATGTGTATTTGTATAAATATAAATATACAAAATACACATAAAATAACGTAAATTTGTTTAAAACTATATACAAAAATAGACAGAAGTAATTAAATTTGTTTGAAAATAGATATACAAAATACAGATAAAATAAGCTAAGTTTGAATTGAAATGTATATACAAAATACATAAAATAATGTAAATTTGTATCAAAATATTTATACAAATACATATAATAACGTAGATTTGTTTAAAAATATATAAACAAAATACATATTAAGTAATGTAAATACGTATAAAAAATATGTACAAAATACATATATAATCATGTAATTCGTATCAAAATAAATAAACAAAATAGCAATAAAATAATGTAAATTTGTATGAGAAAACATATACAAATATACATAAAATAACGCAAATCTCGATAAAAATATATGTACAAAAATGCACATAAAATAAAGTAAATTTGCATAAAAATATATATACAAAACACACATTAAAGAATGTAAATGTAAATAAAAATAAATTTGTATAAAACTAAATACAAAAATACACAAAAATAATTTAAATTTGTATGAAAAGAAATATACAAAATATACATAAAATTTGGTAAATTTGTTTTAAAATACATATACAAAATACACATAAAATAATGTAAATTTGAATGAAAATATATAAACAAATACATTTAAAATAACGTAAATTTGTATAAAATATATATGCAAGATACACATTAAATAATGTAAATATGTATAAAAAAATATATATACAAAAAACAAATAGAATAATGTAAAATCGCATAAAATAACGTAAATTTGTTTTAAAATATACAAGATACACATTAAATAATGTAAATATGTATAAAAAAATGTAAAATCGTATCAAAATAAATACACAGAATATTAATAAAACATTGTAAATTTGTATGAAAATAAAGAAGTAAAACACCCATAAAATGAAGCATATTTTAATAAAAATACATATACAAAAATACACATAGAATAATTAAATTTGTATTAAAATTAATATACAAAATGCACATACAATAAGGTAAATTTGTGTTGAAAAAATATGCAAAATACACATAAAACAGTGTAAATTTATTTCAAAATATATATACGAATACTCATAAAATAACGTAGATTTCTATTATATATTTACAAAATACACATGAAATGATGTAAATACGTATAAAAATATATATACAAAATACACATTAAATGATGTAAATTCGCGTCAAAATAAATAAACAAAATATCAATAAAAGAATGTGTGTTTGTATGAAAATAGACATACAAAATACACATGAAATAACCTAAATTTGTATAAAACTATATACAAAAATACACAAAAAATAATTAAAATTTGTATGCAAATAAATATACAAAATACACATAAAATTAGATGGATTTGTATTTAAATACATATACAATATGCACTTAAAATAATGTAAATTTGAATGAAAATATATAAACAAATACACTTAAAATAATGTAAGTTTGTATAAAATATATATACAAATTACTCATTAAATACTGTAAATAAATATCAAAATATATATATACAAAACACAAATAGAATGATGTAAAATCGTATCAATATAAATACACAGAAAATTAATAAAATAATGTAAATTTGTATAAAAATTAAAATACAAAATACCCATAAATTAACGCATTTTTTTACAAAAATATAAACGAAAATACACATAAAATAATTGAATTTGTATAAAAATATATATGCAAAATACGCATATAATTAAGTAAAAACGTATAAAAAAAAGTATACAATATACACATAAAATAATGTAAATTCGTATCAAAATAAATAAACAAAATACCAATACAAGAATGTGTATTTGTATAAATATAAATATACAAAATACACATTAAATAACGTGAATTTGTATACAACTATACACAAAAATACACAAAAGTAATTAGATTTGTATGAAAATGGATATACAAAATACACAAAATATTTATTGTGTGTGCATTTTGTATATATATTTTAATACAAATTTAACTATTATATATGTATTTTTGTATATATATTTTTATACAAATATGCGTTATTATATGGGTATTTTGCATCTTTATTTTCATACAAATTTACATTATCTTATTGATATTCTGTTTATTTAATTTGATACGATTTAACATTATTTTATGAGTATTTTGTATATATATTTTTACACATATATAAAATGTTTAATGTATATTTTGTATATATAATTTATCCAAATTTACGTTATTTAACAGTATTTGTTTATATATTTTCATACAAATTTACATTATTTTATAAGTGTTTGTATATGTATTTCAATACAAATTTGCCTAAGTTTATTTGTATTTTGCATATCTATTTTCAAACAAATTTAAACTATTTTTGTGTATTTTTGTATATATTTTTATACAAATTTTAGTTATTTTATTTGTATTTTGTTAATATATTTTCTACAAATATACATTCTTTTATTGGAATTTTGTTGATATATTTTGATCCGAATTTACATTATTTTATGAGAATTTTGTATATATATTTTTCTACGTATTTACATTTTTTCATGTTTATTTTGAAAATATATTTTCTTAAAAATTTGCGTTATTTAATTGTGTGTATTCGTATATATTTTGATACAAATTTTAAACAAATTCATGTTATTTTATGTGTATTTGGATTTATATTTTGATACAAATTTACATTATTTTATGTGTATTTTGTACATATATCTCATTACAAATTTAACTTATTTTATGTTTATTTTGTATATTTATTTCATTCAATTTTAAATTATTTTATGTGTATATTTGTATTTGTGTTTAGGTTATCTTATGTGTATTTTCAATATATATTTTCATCCATAATTACATTATTTTATTGGTATTTTGTTAATTTAATTCGATACTAATTCAGATTATTTCATAGGTATTTTGTATACATATTTTTATACGTATTTACATTATTTAATGTGTGCTTTGTATATATATTTTTATGCAAATTTACCTTATTTTACGTGCATTTTTGTACATTTATTTTTTTAGAAATTTGCGTTATTTTATATGTATTTTGTATATAGTTTCTCATACAAATTTACATTAATTTATTGGTATTTTGTTTATATATTTTGATACGAATTACATTATTATAGGTGTATTTTGTACATATTTTTTATACGTATTTAAAGTATTTCATGAGAATTTTGCTTATATATTTTTTAAAAAATTTACGTTATTATGTGTGTATTTGTATATATATTTTGATACAAATTTACATTATTTTATGTATTCTGTATATATATTTCAACTCAAATTTAGCTTATTTTATGTTTATTTTGTATATCTATTTTCATACAAATTTAATTACTTTTGTGTATTTTTGTATATAGTTTTATAGAAATTTACGTTATTTTATGTGTATTTTGTATATTTATATTTATACAAATACACATTCTTTTATTGGTATTTTGTGTATTTATTTTGATTAGAATTTACTTTATTTTATGTGTATTTTGTATACATTTTTTTATACGTATTTACATAATTTTATGTGTTTTCGTATATATATTTTGAAACAAATTTACATTGTTTTATATGTATTTTTGAATATCTATTTCAATACAGATTTACCTTACTGGATGTGCATTTTGTATATTTATTTCAATGCAAATTTAAATATTTTATGTGTATTTTGGTATATATATTATTATAAAAAAAGCGATATTTTATGGGAATTTTGCATCTTTATTCTTATAAAAATTTACATTATTTCATTGATATTCTGTGTATTTATTTACATGTAGATTATTTAATGTGTGTTTTGTGTATATATTTTTATGCAAATTTACTTTATTTAATGTGCATTTTTGTATATATATTTTTATAGAAATTTGCATTATTTTGGTGTATTTTGTATATGTTTTCTCATACAAATTTACATTATTTTATTGGTATTGTGTTTATTTATTTTGATACGGACTACATTATTATATGTGTATTTTGTACAATTTTTTTTATACGTATTTACATTATTTAATGAGTATTTTGTTTATATATTTTTATACAAATCCACTTTATTATATGTGTATTTTTATAAATATTTTGATACAAATTTACATTATTTTATTTCAATTCAAGTTTAGCTTATTTTATGTGTATTTTGTATATCCATTTTCATACAAATCTAATTACTTTTGTGTATTTTTGTGTATAGTTTTATACAAATTCACGTTATTTAATGTGTATTTTGTATATTTATATTTATACAAATACACATTCTTGTATTGGTATTTTGTTTATTTATTTTGATACGAATTTTTATTATTTTATGTGTATTTTGTATACTTTTTTTATACGTTTTTACTTAATTATATGTGTATTTTGTATATATATTTTAATACAAATTCAATTATTTTATGTGTATTTTCGTATATTTAGCTTATTTTATCTGTATTTTGTATATCTATTTTCATACAAATTTAATTACTTTTGTGTATTTTTGTATATAGTTTTATACAAATTTACGTTATTTTATGTGTATTTTGTATATTTATATTTATACAAATACACATTCTTTTATTGGTATTTTGTTTATTTATTTTCATACGATTTTACATTATTTTATGTGTATTTTGTATGCATTATTTTAAACGTATTTACTTCATTTTATGTGTATTTTGTATATATTTTTATAGAAATCTACGTTATTTTATGTGTATTCGTATATATATTTTGAAACAAATTTACATTGTTTTATATGTATTTTGCATATCTATCTCAATACAAATTTACCTTATAGTATGTGCATTTTGTATATTTATTGTAATACAAATTTAAATATTTTATGTGTATTTTTATATATATATTTTTTTTATAAAAAATGCGTTATTTAATGGGTATTTTGCATCTTTATTTTCATACAAATTTACATTGTTTTATTAATATTCTATGTATTTATTTTGATACGATTTTACATTCTATTTGTGTTTTGTATATATTTTTTATACATATTTACATTATTTAATGTATCTTCTATATTTAAAACAAATTTACGTTATTTTATGCGCATCTGTTAAAATTTTTTGATACAAATTTACATTATATTATAGATACAAAATACACATAGAATAATATAAAATTGTATCAAAATAAATGAACAGAATATCAATAAAATAATGTAAATTTCTATGAAAATAAAGATGCAAAATACCATAAAATAACGTATATTTGTATAAAATATATATACAAAAATACATAAAATAATTAAATTTGTAAAAAATGTACAAAATGCACATACAATAAGGTAAATTTGTATTGAAATAGATATGCAAAATACATAAAATAATGTAAATTTGTATTAAAATATATATACGACAGAACATATTATAACGTAAATTTCTATGAAAATATATATAAAAAATACACATAAAATGATGTAAATACGTGAAAAAATATATGTACAAAATACACCTAAAATAAAGTAAATTCGTATCAGATTCAATAAACTAAATTTCAATACAAGAATGTATATATGTAGGAAAATCAATATACAAAATAATATATAAAAACCTAAAATTTGTATTAAAATACATACAAAAAAACAAAAATAATTTCAATTTGTATAAAAACAGATATACAAAATCCACATCAAATTAGGGAAATTTGTATTGAAATACATATACAAAATACATATAAAATAATGTAAATTTGTATGAAAATATATAAACAAATAGACATAAAGTAACGTATTTTTGTATAAAAATAAATATATAGAAAATGCACATTAAATAATGTAAATATGAAGAATAAAATATATACAAAATACACATAAAACAATGTAAAATCGTATCAAAATAAATACACAGAATATCAATCAAATAATGTAAATTTGTATGAAAATGTAGATGCAAAATACACGTTGAATAATGTAAATATATGTAAAAAAAATATATATCCAAAACACAAATAGAATAATAGAAATCGTATCAAAATAAATACATAGGATATTAACAAAATAATGTAAATTTGTATGAAAATTAAGATGCAAAATAAACATAAAACAACTCATTTTTCTATTAAAATATATTACTAAAATATACATAAAATATTTGAATTTGTATTAAAATAAATATACAAAATGAACATACAATAAAGTAGATTTACATTGAAATAGATATGCAAAATACATATAAAACAATATAAATTTGTTTCAAAATATATATACGAATATACATAAAATAACGTAGATTTCTATAAAAATATATCTACAAAATACACATAAAATGAAGGAAATACATATAAAAAATGTATACGAAATACACATAAAATAAAGTAAATTCATATCAAAATAAATCAACAAAATACCAATAAAAGAATGTGTATTTGTATGGATATAAATATTCAAAATACACATAAAATAACGTAAATTTATATAAAACTTTACAAAAATACCCAAAAGTAATAAAATTTATATGAAAATAGATACACAAAATACACACAAAACAAGCTAGATTTGAATTGAAATATATATACAAAATACATTAAATAATGCAAATTTGTATCAAAATATTTATACAAATACACATATAATAACGTAAATTTGCATAAAAATCTATAAACAACATACACATTTAATAATGTAAATACGTATAAAAATATATATACAAAATACACATAAAATAATGTAAATTCGTACCAAAATAAATAAATAAAATACCAATAGAAGAATGTGAATTTGTATGAAAATAAATATACAAAATACACATAAAATAACGTATATTTGTATAAAACTATATACAAAAATACACAAAAGTAAATTAAATTTGTATGAAAATAGATATACAAAATATATATAAAATAAACTAAATTTGTAATGAAATATATATAAATTGACATAAAATAATGTATATTTGTATCAAAATAATTTAAAAAATACGCATAAAATAACGTAAATTTGTTTTAAAATATATAAACAAAATACACATTAAATTCTGAAAACACGTATACAAAATATATACAAAATACACATATAATAATGTAAATTCGTATCAAAATACATAAACAATATAATAATAAAAAAATGTAAATTTATATGAAAAAATATATGCAAAATAAACATAAAATAACGCAAATTTCTATAAAAATATATGAACAAAAACGCACATCAAATACATTAAATTTGTATGAAATTAAATAAACGAAATACACATAAAATAAGGCAAATTTATAATAAAAAAGTACAAAATACACTTAAAATAATGTAAATTTGTAAAAAAACAACGACACAAATGTACACAAAATGAAGTAAAATTGTATAAAAAATATATATGCAAAACACATATTAAATAATGTAAATGCGTATAAAAATATGTATAGAAAATACACATGAAATAATCTAAATTCGTATCGAAATAAATGAACAAAATACCGATAAAATAATGTAATTTTGAATGAAAATATAAATAGAAAATACACATAAAAGAACGTAAATACAAATAAATATATACATATAAAATAATTTGAATTTGAATGAAAATAGATATAAAATAAACATAAAATAAGGCAAATTTGTAATGAAATATATATACAAAATACGCATAAAGTAATGTAGATTTGCTTCAAAATATATATACGAATACACATAATATAACGTATATTTCTATAGAAATATATATACAAAATACACATGAAATGATGTAAATACATATAAAAATATATATACAAAATACACATTAAATAAAGTAAATTCGTGTCAAAATAAATAAAGAAAATATCAATAAAATAATGTGTATTTGTAAGAAAATACATAAACAAAATACACATAAAATAACGTAAATTTGTATAAAACTATATACAAAAATACACAAAAATAATTTAAATTTGTATGAAAATAAATATAAAAAATACACACAAAATTAGGTAAATTTGTATTGAAATACATATAATAATACACATAAAATAATGTAAATTTGAATGAAAATATATAAACAAATACACTTAAATTAACGTAGATTTCTATAAAATATATATAAAAAATACTCATTAAGTAATGTAAATATGTATAAAAAAATATATACAAAACACAAATAGAATAATGTAAAATCGTATCAAAATAAATACACAGAATGTTAATAAAATAATGTAAATTTGTATGAAAATTAAGATGCAAAATACCCAAAAAATAACGCATTTTTTTATTAAGATATATTACCAAAATACACATAAAATATTTGAATTTGTTTTAAAATAAATATACAAAATGAACATACAATAAGGTAAATTTGTATTGAAATAGATATGCAAAATACATATAAAAGAATATAAATTTGTTTCAAAATATATATACGAATACACATAAAATGACGTAGATTTCTATAAAAATATATATAAAAAATACACATAAAATGAAGGCAATTCATATAAAAAAATATATACAAAATACACATAAAATAAGGCAAATTCGTATCAAAATAAATAAACAAAATTCCAATAAAAGAATGTTATTTGTATAAATATAAATATACAAAATACACATAAAATAACGTAAATTTATATAAAACTATATACAAAAATACACAAAATTTATAAAATTTGTATGAAAATAGATATACAAAATACACACAAAATAAGCTAAATTTGAATTGAAATATATATACAAAATACATAAAATAATGTAAATTTGTATCAAAATATTTATACAAATACATATATAATAACGTAGATTTGTATAAAAATATATAAACAAAATACACATTAAATAATGTAAATACGTATAAAAAAATATGTATAAAATACACATATAATCTTTTAATTCGTATCAAAATAAATCAACAAAATACCAATAAATTAATGTAAATTTGTATATATAATATCTTCACATAAAATAACGTATATTTATATAGAAATATATGTACAAAATACACCTGAAATGATGTAGATACGTTTAAAAATATATATACAAAATACACATTTAATAATGTAAATTCTCTTCAAAATAAATAAACATAATATCAATAAAAGAATGTGTATTTGTATGAAAATAGATATACAAAATACACATAAAATAACGTAAATTTGTATAAATCTATATACATAAATACACAAAAATAATTCAAATTTGTATGAAAATATATATACAAAATACACATAAAATTAGGTAAATATTTATTTAAATACATATACAAAATACACTTAAAATAATGTAAATTTGAATGAAAATATATAAACAAATACAATTAAAATGATGTAAATTTGTATAAAATATAAATACAAAATAAACATTAAATAATATAAATATGTATTAAAAAATATATACAAAACACATATACAATAATGTAAAATCGTTTAAAAATAAATACACAGAATATTAATAAAATAATGTAAATTTGTATGAAAATTAAGATGCAAAATACCCATAAAATAACGCATTTTTTATAAATATATATATAACAAAATACACATAAAATATTTGAGTTTGTATTAAAATAAATATACAAAATGCACATACAATAAGGTAAATTTGTATTAAAATCGATATGCATAATACATATAAAACAATGTAAATTTGTTTCAAAATATATATACGAATACACATAAAATAACGTAGATTTCTATAAAAATATATATACAAAATACACATATAAATTAAGTAAATAGGCATAAAAAAATATATAAAAAATACACATAAAATAATGTAAATTCGATTCAAAATAAATAGACAAAATACCAATAAAAGAATGTGTATTTGTATAAATATAAATATACAAAATACACATACAAAATAAACATAAAATAAGGTAAATTTGTAATGAAATATATGTACAAAATATACATAAAATAATGTAAATTTATATGAAAATATATATACAAATACACATAAAATACCATGAATTTGTATAAAAATATATATTCAAAATAAATATTAAATAATGAAAATGCGTATAAAAATATATATACAAAGTACATATAAAATAATGTAAATTCGTATCAATATAAATCAACAAAATACCAATAAAATAATTTATATTTGAATGAAAATAAGTTTACAAAATACACATAACATAACTAAAATTTGTATCAAAATAAATAAAAAAATACATAAAAATAATTCTAGTTTGTATGAAAATAGATATAGAAAATACACATAAAAATAGGTAAATTTCTTTTGAAATATATATATACAATACCCTTAAAATATTGTAAATTTGTGTCAAAATCTATAAACAAATACTCGTAAAATAACGTAAATTTGTCTGAAAAATATAGAAAATACACATTGAATAATGTCAAATCGTATCAAAATGAATGAGCAGAATATCAATAAAATAATGTAAATTTGTATGAAAATAAAGATGCAAAATACCCATAAAATAAATCATATTTTTATAAACATTCATATACAAAAATACACATAGAATAATTAAATTTGTATTAAAATTAATATACAAAATGCATATACAATAAGGTAAATTTGTATTGAAAAAATATGCAAAATACACATAAAAGTGTAAATTTGTTTCAAAATCTATATACGAATACACATAAAATAACGTACATTTCTATAGAAATATATATACAAAATACACATGAAATGATGTAAATACGTATAAAAATATATATACAAAATGCACATTAAATAATGTAAATTCGCTTCAAAATAAATAAACAAAATATCAATAAAAGAATGTGTATTTGTATGAAAATAGATATACAAAATACACATAAAATAACCTAAATTTGTATAAAACTATATAAAAAATACACAAAAATAATTTAAATTTGTATGAAAATAAATATACAAAAAACACATAAAATTAGGTAAATTTGTATTGAAATACATATACAAAATACACAAAATAATGTAAATTTGAATGAAAATATATAAACATATACACTTAAAATAACATAAATTTGTAGCAAATATATATACAAAATACACATTAAATAATGTAAATATGTATAAAAAAATATATACAAAACACAAATAGAATAATGTAAAATCGTATCAAAAATAAATACACAGAATATTAATAAAATAATGTAAATTTGTCTGAAAATAAAGATGCAAAATACCCATAAAATAACGCATTTTTTATAAAAAATATATATACCAAAATACACATAAAATATTAAAATTTGTATTGAAATAAATATAAAAAATGCACATACAATAAGGTAAATTTGTATTGAAATAGATATGCAAAATACATATAAAACAATGTAAATTTGTTTCAAAATATATATACGAATACACATAAAATAACGTAGATTTCTATAAAAAATATATACAAAATACACATAAAATGAAGTAAATACGTATAAAAAAATGAATACAAAATACACATAAAATGAAGTAAATACGTATAAGAAAATGTGAACAAAATACACAAAATAATGTAAATTCGTATCAAAATAAATTAACAAAATACCAATAAAAGAATATGTATATATATAAATATAAATATACAAAATACACATAAAATAACGTAAATATGTATAAAACTATATACAAAAATACACAGAAGTTATTAAATTCGTATGAAAATAGATATAAAAAATACAGATAAAATAAGCTAAGTTTGAATTGAAATGTATATAGAGAATACATAATATAATGTAAATTTCTATCAAAATATTTATATAAATACATATAATAACGTAAATTTGTTTAAAAATATATAAACAAAATACACATTAAGTAATGTAAATACGTATAAAAAAAGGACAAAATACACATATAATCATGTAATTCGTATCAAACTAAATAAACAAAATAGCAATAAAATAATGTAAATTTGTATGAGAAAAGATATACAAATACATATAAAATAACGCAAATTTCTATAAAAATATATTTACAAAAATGCACATTAAATAAAGTAAATTTGCATAAATATATATATATATATATATATATATATATATATATATATATATATATATATATATATATATATATATATATATATATATATATATATATATATATATATATATATATATATATATATATATATATATATATATATATACAAACACACATTAAATAATGTAAATGCGTACATAAAATAACCTGAATTTGTATAAAACTATATACAAAAATACACAAAAATTTAAATTTGTATGAAAAGAAATATACAAAATACACATAAAAATAAGGAAATTTGTAGTGAAATACATTTACAAAATACACATAAAATAATGTATATTTGAATGAAAATATATAAAGAAATACACATAAAATAACGTAAATTTGTATGAAATATAAATACAAAATACTCATTAAAGAATGTAAATATATATAAAGAAATATATACAAAACACAAATAGAATAATGTAAAATCGTATCAAAATGTATACACAGAATATTAATAAAATAATATACATTTTTATGAAAATTAAGATGCAAAATACCTATAAAATAACGTATTTTTTATAAAATTATAGATACCAAAATACACATAAGATATTTGAATTTGTATTAAAATAAATTTACAAAATGCACATACGATAAGGTAAATTTGTATTGAAATACATATGCAAAATACATATAAAATAATGTAAATTTGTTTAAAAATATATATACGAATACACACAAAAAAAACCGTAGATTTCTATAAAAATACATCTACAAAATACACATAATATTAAGTAAATACGTATAAAAAAATGTATACAAAATACACATAAAATAATGTAAATTCGTATAAATATAAATAAGCAAAATACCAATAAAAGAATGTGTTTGTATAAATATAAATATACAAAATGCACATCAAATAACGTAAATTTATATAAAACTATATACAAAAATACACAGAAGTAATTAAATTTGTATGAAAATAGATATACAAAATACACACAAAATAAGCTTAATTTGAATTGAAATATATATACAAAATACATAAAATAAAGTAAATTTGTATCAAAATATTTTTACAAATACACATATAATTACGTAAATTTTATATAAATTATATAAACAATATACACATTAAATAATGTAAATACGTATAAAAAAATATGTACAAAATACACATATAATCATATAATTCGTATCAAAATAAATAAACAAAATACCAATAAAATAAAGTAAATTTTCATGAGAAAACATATACAAAATACACATAAAATAACGCCAATTTCTAAAAAAATATATGTACAAAAATGCACATAAATAAATTTGCATTAAAAAATATAAACAAAACACACAATACATAATGTAAACGAGTATAAAAAAATGTATACAAAATTCCTATGAAATAATCTAAATTCGTATCGAATTAAATTAACAAAATACTAATAAAATAATGTAGTTTTGGATAAAAATATATATAGAAAATACACATAAAATAACCTAAATACAAATACAAATATATATAAAAAAAAAATTGAATTAAATAAATATACAAAATAAACATAAAATAAGGTAAATTTGTAAAGAATGATATGTAAAAATACACATAGAATAATATATATTTGTATGAAAATAGATATACAAATACACATAAAATAACATGAATTGGTATAAAATATGTATCAAAATATATACGAATACACACAATAAAATAACGTAAATTTTTGTGAAACTGTATATACAAAATACACATAAAATAATTTAAATACGTAGAAAAATATATATACAAAATACAAATAAAATAATGTAAATTCGTATCAATATAAATAAACTAAATTCCAGTTAAAGAATGTATATTTGTAGGAAGATATATATACAAAATACAAATAAAATAACTAAAATTTGTATAAAAATATATAAAAAAATACACAAAAAATAATTTAAATTTGTTTGAAAATATATATGCAAAATACACATAAAATTAGGCAAATTTTTATTGAAATACAAAAACAAAATACACATAAAATAATGTAAATTTATATAAAAATATATAAACAAATACACATAAAATAACGTAAATTTGGATAATATATATACAAAATAAACATTAAATAATGTAAATATGTATAAAAAAATATATACAAAATACACATAGAATAAGGTTAAATCGTATCAAAATAAATAAACAGAATATCAATAAAATAATGTAAATTTGTATGAAAATAAAGGCACAAAATACCCATATAATAACTCATATTTGCATAAAAATATATATACAAAAATATATATAAAATAATTTAATTTGTATTAAAATAAATATTCAAAATGCACATACAATAAAGTAAATTTGTATTGAAATAGATATGCAAAATACACATATATAACGTAAATTTGTATCAAAATATATATACGAATACACATAAAATAGAGTAAATTTCTATGAAAATATACGTACAAAATACATATAAAATGATGTAAAAAAGTATAAAAATATATATACCAAATACACCTAAAATAATGTAAATTCATATCAAAACAAATACACAAAATTCCGATGAAAGAACGTATATGTGTAGGAAAATAAATATAGAAAATACACATAAAATAACGAAAATTTGTATAAAAATATATACAAAAAAAAAACAATAATTTCAATTTGTATGAAAATAGATTTACAAAATACACATATAATTAGTTAAATTTGTATTTAAATATATGTACAAAATACTCATAAAATAATGTAAATTTGTATGAAATGAAAACAAATACACATAAAATAACGTATATTTTTATAAAATATATATACAAACACATAGGATAATGTAAAATCGCATCAAAATAAATATATAGAATATCAATAAAATAATATAAATTTGTATGAAAATAAAGATGAAAAATAACCATAAAATAAACCATATTTTTATAAAAATACATATACAAAAATACACATAGAATAATTAAATTTGTATTAAAATTAATATACAAAATGCAGATACAATAAGGTAAGTTTGTATTGAAAAAATATGCAAAACCCACATAAAACAGTTTAAATTTGTTTCAAAATATATATACGAATACACATAAAATAACGTAGATTTCTATAGAAATATATATACAAAATACACATGAAATGATGTAAATACGTATAAAATATATATATACAAAATACACATTAAATAATGTAAATTCGCGTTAAAATAAAAAAAACAAAATATCAATAAAAGAATATGTATTAGTATGAAAATAGATATACAAAATACACATAAAATAACTTAAAATTGTATAAAACTATATACAAAAATACACAAAAATAATTTAAATTTGTATGAAAATAAATATACAAAATACACATAAAATTAGGTAAATTTGTATTGAGATACATATACAAAATACACATAAAATAATGTAAATTTGAATAAAAATACATAAACAAATACACTTAAAATAACGTAAATTTGTATAAAATATATATACAAAATACAAATTAAATAATGTAAATGTGTATAAAAAAATATATATATACAAAAAACAAATAGAAAAATGTAAAATCGTATTAAAATAAATACACAGAATATCAATAAAATAATGTAAATTTGTATTAAAATAAAGATGAAAAATTCCCTTAAATAGCGCATTTTTTATAAAAATATATATACAAAAATGCACATAAAATATTTCAATTTGTATTGAAATAAATATACAATTTGTACATACAATAAGGTAGATTTGTATTGAAAGAGATATGCAAAAATACATATAAAACAATGTAAATTTGTTTCAAAATATATATACGTATACATATCAAATAACGTAGATTTCTATAAAAATATTTATATACAAAATATACATAAAATTAAGTAAATACGTATAAAAAAATGTATACAAAATACACATAAAATTAGGTAAATTTGTATTGAGATACATATACAAAATACACATAAAATAATGTAAATTTGAATAAAAATACATAAACAAATACACTTAAAATAACGTAAATTTGTATAAAATATATATACAAAATACAAATTAAATAATGTAAATGTGTATAAAAATATATATATATATATATACAAAAAACAAATAGAAAAATGTAAAATCGTTTTAAAATAAATACACAGAATATCAATAAAATAATGTAAATTTGTATTAAAATAAAGATGAAAAATTCCCTTAAATAGCGCATTTTTTTATAAAAATATATATATAAAAATACACATAAAATATTTCAATTTGTATTGAAATAAATATACAAAATGCACATACAATAAGGTAGATTTGTACTGAAAGAGATATGCAAAAATACATATAAAACAATGTAAATTTGTTTCAAAATATATATACGAATACATATCAAATAACGTAGATTTCTATAAAAATATTTATATACAAAATATACATAAAATTAAGTAAATACGTATAAAAAAATGTATACAAAATACACATAAAATAATGTAAATTCGAATCAAAATAAATTAACAAAATACCAATAAAAGAATGTGTATTTGTATAAATATAAATATACACACACAAAATAAACATAAAATAAGGTAAATTTGTAATGAAATATATATACAAAATACACATAAAATAATGAAAAAATATATGAAAATATATATACAAATACACATAAAATACCATAAATTAGTATAAAAATATATATTCAAAATAATTATTAAATAATGTAAATGCGTATAAAAATATATATATATACAAAGTACATATAAAATAATGTAAATTTGTATCAATATAAATCAACAAAATACCAATAAAATAATGTGTATTTGTATGAAAAATAGATATACAAAATACACATAAAATAACCAAAATTTGTATAAAACTATATACCAAAATACACCAAAATAATTTAAATTTCTATCAAAATAAATATACAAAATACAAATAAAATTAGGAAAATTTGTATTGAAATACATATACAAAATACACATAAAATAATGTAAATTTGAATGAAAATATATAAACATATACCCTTAACATAACGTAAATTTGTATCAAATATATATATATACAAAATACACATTAAATAATGTAAATATGTATAAAAAAAATATATACCGAACAAAAATAGTATAATGTAAAATCATATCAAAATAAATACACAGAATATTAATAAAATAATGTAAATTTGTATGAAAATAAAGATGCAAAATACCCATAAAATATAAAAAATGAACATACAATAAGGTAGGTTTGTATTGAAATAGATATGCAAAATACATATAAAACAATGTAAATTTGTTTCAAAATATATATTCGAATACACATAAAATAACGTAGATTTCTATAAAAATATATACAAAATACACATAAAATGAAGTAATTACGTTTAAAAAAATGTATACAAAATACACATAAAATAATGTAAAATCGTATCAAAATAAATAAACAAAATACCAATAAAAGAATGTGTATTTGTATAAATATAAATATACAAAATACACATAAAATAACGTAAATTTGTTTAAAACTATATACAAAAATAGACAGAAGTAATTAAATTTGTTTGAAAATAGATATACAAAATACAGATAAAATAAGCTAAGTTTGAATTGAAATGTATATACAAAATACATAAAATAATGTAAATTTGTATCAATATATATATATACAAATACATATAATAACGTAGATTTGTTTAAAAATATATAAACAAAATACATATTAAGTAATGTAAATACGTATAAAAAATATGTACAAAATACATATATAATCATGTAATTCGTATCAAAATAAATAAACAAAATAGCAATAAAATAATGTAAATTTGTATGAGAAAACATATACAAATACACATAAAATAACGCAAATCTCGATAAAAATATATGTACAAAAATGCACATAAAATAAAGTAAATTTCCATAAAAATATATATACAAAACACACATTAAAGAATGTATATGCGTACATAAAATAACATAAATTTGTATAAAACTAAATACAAAAATACACAAAAATAATTTAAATTTGTATGAAAAGAAATATACAAAATATACATAAAATTTGGTAAATTTGTATTGAAATACATATACAAAATACACATAAAATAATGTAAATTTGAATGAAAATATATAAACAAATACATTTAAAATAACGTAAATTTGTATAAAATATATATGCAAGATACACATTAAATAATGTAAATATGTATAAAAAAAATATATACAAAAAACAAATCGATTAATGTAAAATCGCATAAAATAACGTAAATTTGTTTTAAAATATACAAGATACACATTAGATAATGTAAATATGTATAAAAAAATGTAAAATCGTATCAAAATAAATACACAGAATATTAATAAAACATTGTAAATTTGTATGAAAATATAGAAGTAAAACACCCATAAAATGAAGCATATTTTAATAAAAATACATATACAAAAATACACAGAATAATTAAATTTGTATTAAAATTAATATACAAAATGCACATACAATAAGGTAAATTTGTGTTGAAAAAATATGCAAAATACACATAAAAATTAGGAAATTTTTTGTGAAATACATTTACAAAATACACATAAAATAATGTATATTTGAATGAAAATATATAAAGAAATTCACATAAAATAACGTAAATTTGTATGAAATATAAATACAAAATACACATTAAAGAATGTAAATATATATAAAGAAATATATACAAAACACATATAGAATAATGTAAAATCGTATCAAAATGTATACACAGAATATTAATAAAATAATATACATTTTTATGAAAATTAAGATGCAAAATACCTATAAAATAACGCATTTTTTATAAAATTATAGATACCAAAATACACATAAGATATTTGAATTTGTATTAAAATAAATATACAAAATGCACATACAATAAGGTAAATTTGTATTGAAATACATATGCAAAATACATATAAAATAATGTAAATTTGTTTAAAAATATATATACGAATACACACAAAAAAACGTAGATTTCTATAAAAATACATTTACAAAATACACATAATATTAAGTAAATACGTATAAAAAAATGTATACAAAATACACATAAAATAATGTAAATTCGTATAAATATATATAAGCAAAATACCAATAAAAGAATGTGTTTGAATAAATATAAATATACAAAATGCACATCAAATAACGTAAATTTATATACAACTATATACAAAAATACACAGAAGTAATTAAATTTGTATGAAAATAGATATACAAAATACACACATAATAAGCTTAATTTGAATTGAAATATATATACAAAATACATAAAATAAAGTAAATTTGTATCAAAATATTTTTACAAATACACATATAATTACGTAAATTTTATATAAATTATATAAACAATATACACATTAAATAATGTAAATACGTATAAAAAAATATGTACAAAATACACATATAATCATATAATTCGTATCAAAATAAATAAACAAAATACCAATAAAATAAAGTAAATTTTCATGAGAAAACATATACAAAATACACATAAAATGACGCCAATTTCTAAAAAAATATATGTACAAAAATGCACATAAAATAAATTTGCATTAAAAAATATAAACAAAACACACAATACATAATGTAAACGAGTATAAAAAAATGTATACAAAATTCCTATGAAATAATCTAAATTCGTATCGAATTAAATTAAGAAAATACTAATAAAATAATGTAGTTTTGGATAAAAATATATATAGAAAATACGCATAAAATAACCTAAATACAAATACAAATATACAAAAAAAAAATTAAAATTGAATTAAATAAATATACAAAATAAACATATAATAAGGTAAATTTGTAATGAATGATATGTAAAAATACACATAGAATAATATATATTTGTATGAAAATAGATATACAAATACACATAAAATAACATGAATTGGTATAAAATATGTATCAAAATATATACGAATACACACAATAAAATAACGTAAATTTTTGTGAAACTGTATATACAAAATACACATAAAATAATTTAAATACGTAGAAAAATATATATACAAAATACAAATAAAATAATGTAAATTCGTATCAAAATAAATAAACTAAATTCCAGTTAAAGAATGTATATTTGTAGGAAGATATATATACAAAATACAAATAAAATAACTAAAATTTGTATAAAAATATATACAAAAATACACAAAAAATAATTTAAATTTGTTTGAAAATATATATGCAAAATACACATAAAATTAGGCAAATTTTTATTGAAATACAAAAACAAAATACACATAAAATAATGTAAATTTATATAAAAATATATAAACAAATACACATAAAATAACGTAAATTTGGATAATATATATACAAAATAAACATTAAATAATGTAAATAGGTATAAAAAAATATATACAAAATACACATAGAATAAGGTTAAATCGTATCAAATTAAATAAACAGAATATCAATAAAATAATGTAAATTTGTATGAAAATAAAGGCACAAAATACCCATATAATAACTCATATTTGCATAAAAATATATATACAAAAATACATATAAAATAATTTAATTTGTATTAAAATAAATATTCAAAATGCACATACAATAAAGTAAATTTGTATTGAAATAGATATGCAAAATACACATAAATAACGTAAATTTGTATCAAAATATATATACGAATACACATAAAATAGAGTAAATTTCTATGAAAATATACGTACAAAATACATATAAAATGATGTAAAAAAGTATAAAAATATATATACCAAATACACCTAAAATAATGTAAATTCATATCAAAACAAATACACAAAATTCCGATGAAAGAATGTATATGTGTAGGAAAATAAATATAGAAAATACACATAAAATAACGAAAATTTGTATAAAAATATATACAAAAAAAAACAACAACAATAATTTCAATTTGTATGAAAATAGATTTACAAAATACACATATAATTAGTTAAATTTGTATTTAAATATATGTACAAAATACTCATAAAATAATATAAATTTGTATGAAATGAAAACAAATACACATAAAATAACGTACATTTTTATAAAATATATATACAAACACATAGGATAATGTAAAATCGCATCAAAATAAATACACAGAATATCAATAAAATAATATAAATTTGTATTAAAATAAAGATGAAAAATAACCATAAAATAAACCATATTTTTATAAAAATACATATACAAAAATACACATATATATATATATATATATATATATATATATATATATATATATATATATATATATATATATATATATATATATATATATATATATATATATATATATATATATATATATATATATATCTATATAAATATATATATATATATATATATATATATATATATATATATATATATATATATATATATATATATATATATATATATACAAAATACACATTAAATAATGTAAATTCGCGTCAAAATAAAAAAACAAAATATCAATAAAAGAATATGTATTAGTATGAAAATAGATATACAAAATACACATAAAATAACTTAAAATTGTATAAAACTATATACAAAAATACACAAAAATAATTTAAATTTGTTTGAAAATATATATACAAAATACACATAAAATTAGGTAAATTTGTATTGAGATACAAATAAAATAACTAAAATTTGTATAAAAATATATACAAAAATACACAAAAAATAATTTAAATTTGCTTGAAAATATATATGCAAAATACACATAAAATTAGGCAAATTTTTATCGAAATACAAAAACAAAATACACATAAAATAATGTAAATTTATATAAAAATATATAAACAAATACACATAAAATAACGTAAATTTGGATAATATATATACAAAATAAACATTAAATAATGTAAATATGTATAAAAAAATATATACAAAATACACATAGAATAAGGTTAAATCGTATCAAAATAAATAAACAGAATATCAATAAAATAATGTAAATTTGTATGAAAATAAAGGCACAAAATACCCATATAATAACTCATATTTGCATAAAAATATATATACAAAAATACATATAAAATAATTTAATTTGTATTAAAATAAATATTCAAAATGCACATACAATAAAGTAAATTTGTATTGAAATAGATATACAAAATACACATAAATAACGTTAATTTGTATCAAAATATATATACGAATACACATATAATAGAGTAAATTTCTATGAAAATATACGTACAAAATACATATAAAATGATGTAAAAAAGTATAAAAATATATATACCAAATACACCTAAAATAATGTATATTCATATCAAAACAAATACACAAAATTCCGATGAAAGAACGTATATGTGTAGGAAAATAAATATTAAAAATACACATAAAATAACGAAAATTTGTATAAAAATATATACAGAAAAAAAAACAATAATTTCAATTTGTATGAAAAAAGATTTACAAAATACACATATAATTAGTTAAATTTGTATTTAAATATATGTACAAAATACTCATAAAATAATGTAAATTTGTATGAAATGAAAACAAATACACATAAAATAACGTACATTTGTATAAAATATATATACAAACACATAGGATAATGTAAAATCGCATCAAAATGCATACACAGAATATCAATAAAATAATATAAATTTGTATGAAAATAAAGATGAAAAATATCCATAAAATAAACCATATTTTTATAAAAATACATATACAAAAATACACATAGAATAATTAAATTTGTATTAAAATTAATATACAAAATGCAGATACAATAAGGTAAGTTTGTATTGAAAAAATATGCAAAACCCACATAAAACAGTTTAAATTTGTTTCAAAATATATATACGAATACACATAAAATAACGTAGATTTCTATAGAAATATATATTCAAAATACACATGAAATGATGTATATATATATATAGATATATATATATATATATATATATATATATATATATATATCTATATATATATATATATATATATCTGTATATATATATATATATATATATATATATATATATATATATATATATATATATATATATATATATATATATATATATATATATATATATATATATATATATATATATATATACAAAATACACATTAAATAATGTAAATTCGCGTTAAAATAAAAAAAACAAAATATCAATAAAAGAATATGTATTAGTATGAAAATAGATATACAAAATACAAATAAAATAACTTAAAATTGTATAAAACTATATACAAAAATACACAAAAATAATTTAAATTTGTATGAAAATAAATATACAAAATACACATAAAATTAGGTAAATTTGTATTGAGATACATATACAAAATACACATAAAATAATGTAAATTTGAATAAAAATACTTAAACAAATACACTTAAAATAACGTAAATTTGTATAAAATATATATACAAAATACAAATAAAATAATGTAAATGTGTATAAAAATATATATGTACAAAAAACAAATAGAAAAATGTAAAATCGTATTAAAATAAATACACAGAATATCAATAAAATAATGTAAATTTGTATTAAAATAAAGATGAAAAATTCCCTTAAATAGCGCATTTTTTATAAAAATATATATACAAAAATACACATAAAATATTTCAATTTGTATTGAAATAAATATACAAAATGCACATACAATAAGGTAGATTTGTACTGAAAGAGATATGCAAAAATACATATAAAACAATGTAAATTTGTTTCAAAATATATATACGAATACATATCAAATAACGTAGATTTCTATAAAAATATTTATATACAAAATATACATAAAATTAAGTAAATACGTATAAAAAAATGTATACAAAATACACATAAAATAATGTAAATTCGAATCAAAATAAATTAACAAAATACCAATAAAAGAATGTGTATTTGTATAAATATAAATATACAAAATACACACACAAAATAAACATAAAATAAGGTAAATTTGTAATGAAATATATATACAAAATACACATAAAATAATGAAAATATATATGAAAATATATATACAAATACACATAAAATACCATAAATTAGTATAAAAATATATATTCAAAATAATTATTAAATAATGTAAATGCGTATAAAAATATATATATACAAAGTACATATAAAATAATGTAAATTCGTATCAATATAAATCAACAAAATACCAATAAAATAATTTATATTTGAATGAAAATAAATTTACAAAATACACACAACATAACTAAAATTTGTATTAAAATATATACAAAAATATATAGAAATAATTTGAGTTTGTATGAAAAAAGATATACAAAATACACATAAAACTAGGTAAATTTCTTTTGAAATATATATACAAAATACCCATAAAATATTGTAAATTTGTGTCAAAATATATAAACAAATACACATAAAATAACGTAGATTTGTATGAAAAATATATACAAAATACACATAGAATATAATCAAATCGTATCAAAATGAATGAGCATAATATCAATAAAATAATGTAAATTTGTATGAAAATAAAGATGCAAAATACCCATAAAATAAAGCATATTTTTTTAAAAATACATATACGAAAATACACATAGAATAATTAAATTTGTATTAAAATTAATATACAAAATGCATATACAATAAGGTAAATATGTATTGAAAAAATATGCAACATACACATAAAAGTGTAAATTTGTTTCAAAATCTATATACGAATACACATAAAATAATTTAGATTTCTATAGAAATATATATACAAAATACAAATGAAATGATTTAAATACGTATAAATATATATATACAAAATACACATTAAATAATGTAAATTCGCGTCAAATAAATAAACAAAATTTCAATAAAAGAATGTGTATTTGTATGAAAAACAGATATACAAAATACACATAAAATAACCAAAATTTGTATAAAACTATATACCAAAATACACCAAAATAATTTAAATTTCTATCAAAATAAATATACAAAATACACATAAAATTAAGAAAATTTGTATTGAAATACATATACAAAATACACATAAAATAATGTAAATTTGAATGAAAATATATAAACATATACCCTTAACATAACGTAAATTTGTATCAAATATATATATATATATATATATATATATATATATATATATATATATATATATATATATATATATATATATATATATATATATATATATATATATATATATATATAAAATACACATTAAATAATGTAAATATGTAATAAAAAAATATATACCGAACAAAAATAGTATAATGTAAAATCATATCAAAATAAATACACAGAATATTAATAAAATAATGTAAATTTGTATGAAAATAAAGATGCAAAATACCCATAAAATATAAAAAATGAACATACAATAAGGTAGGTTTGTATTGAAATAGATATGCAAAATACATATAAAACAATGTAAATTTGTTTCAAAATATATATTCGAATGCACATAAAATAACGTAGATTTCTATAAAAAATATATACAAAATACACATAAAATGAAGTAATTACGTTTAAAAAAATGTATACAAAATACACATAAAATAATGTAAAATCGTATCAAAATAAATAAACAAAATACCAATAAAAGAATGTGTATTTGTATAAATATAAATATACAAAATACACATAAAATAACGTAAATTTGTTTAAAACTATATACAAAAATAGACAGAAGTAATTAAATTTGTTTGAAAATAGATATACAAAATACAGATAAAATAAGCTAAGTTTGAATTGAAATGTATATACAAAATACATAAAATAATGTAAATTTGTATCAAAATATTTATACAAATACATATAATAACGTAGATTTGTTTAAAAATATATAAACAAAATACATATTAAATAATGTAAATACGTATAAAAAATATGTACAAAATACATATATAATCATGTAATTCGTATCAAAATAAATAAACAAAATAGCAATAAAATAATGTAAATTTGTATGAGAAAACATATACAAATACACATAAAATAACGCAAATCTCGATAAAAATATATGTACAAAAATGCACATAAAATAAAGTAAATTTGCATAAAAATATATATACAAAACACACATTAAAGAATGTAAATGCATACATAAAATAACATAAATTTGTATAAAACTAAATACAAAAATACACAAAAATAATTTAAATTTGTATGAAAAGAAATATACAAAATATACATAAAATTTGGTAAATTTGTATTGAAATACATATACAAAATACACATAAAATAATGTAAATTTGAATGAAAATATATAAACAAATGCATTTAAAATAACGTAAATTTGTATAAAATATATATGCAAGATACACATTAAATAATGTAAATATGTATAAAAAAAATATATACAAAAAACAAATAGAACAATGTAAAATCGCATAAAATAACGTAAATTTGTTTTAAAATATACAAGATACACATTAAATAATGTAAATATGTATAAAAAAATGTAAAATCGTATCAAAATAAATACACAGAATATTAATAAAACATTGTAAATTTGTATGAAAATAAAGAAGTAAAACATCCATAAAATGAAGCATATTTTAATAAAAATACATATACAAAAATACACATAGAATAATTAAATTTGTATTAAAATTAATATACAAAATGCACATACAATAAGGTAAATTTGTGTTGAAAAAATATGCAAAATACACATAAAAATAAGGAAATTTGTAGTGAAATACATTTACAAAATACACATAAAATAATGTATATTTGAATGAAAATATATAAAGAAATTCACATAAAATAACGTAAATTTGTATGAAATATAAATACAAAATACACATTAAAGAATGTAAATATATATAAAGAAATATATACAAAACACAAATAGAATAATGTAAAATCGTATCAAAATGTATACACAGAATATTAATAAAATAATATACATTTTTATGAAAATTAAGATGCAAAATACCTATAAAATAACGCATTTTTTATAAAATTATAGATACCAAAATACACATAAGATATTTGAATTTGTATTAAAATAAATATAGAAAATGCACATACAATAAGGTAAATTTGTATTGAAATACATATGCAAAATACATATAAAATAATGTAAATTTGTTTAAAAATATATATACGAATACACACACAAAAAAACGTAGATTTCTATAAAAATACATTTACAAAATACACATAATATTAAGTAAATACGTATAAAAAAATGTATACAAAATACACATAAAATAATGTAAATTCGTATAAATATAAATAAGCAAAATACCAATAAAAGAATGTGTTTGTATAAATATAAATATACAAAATGCACATCAAATAACGTAAATTTATATAAAACTATATACAAAAATACACAGAAGTAATTAAATTTGTATGAAAATAGATATACAAAATACACACAAAATAAGCTTAATTTGAATTGAAATATATATACAAAATACATAAAATAAAGTAAATTTGTATCAAAATATTTTTACAAATGCACATATAATTACGTAAATTTTATAAAAATTATATAAACAATATACACATTAAATAATGTAAATACGTATAAAAAAATATGTACAAAATACACATATAATCATATAATTCGTATCAAAATAAATAAACAAAATACCAATTTCTAAAAAAATATATGTACAAAAATGCACATAAAATAAATTTGCATTAAAAAATATAAACAAAACACACAATACATAATGTAAACGAGTATAAAAAAATGTATACAAAATTCCTATGAAATAATCTAAATTCGTATCGAATTAAATTAAGAAAATACTAATAAAATAATGTAGTTTTGGATAAAAATATATATAGAAAATACACATAAAATAACCTAAATACAAATACAAATATACATAAAAAAAATTAAAATTGAATTAAATAAATATACAAAATAAACATAAAATAAGGTAAATTTGTAATGAATGATATGTAAAAATACACATAGAATAATATATATTTGTATGAAAATAGATATACAAATACACATAAATTAACTGAATTGGTATAAAATATGTATCAAAATATATACTAATACACACAATAAAATAACGTAAATTTTTGTGAAACTGTATATACAAAATACACATAAAATAATTTAAATACGTAGAAAAATATATATACAAAATACAAATAAAATAATGTAAATTCGTATCAAAATAAATAAACTAAATTCCAGTTAAAGAATGTATATTTGTAGGAAGATATATATACAAAATACAAATAAAATAACTAAAATTTGTATAAAAATATATACAAAAATACACAAAAAATAATTTAAATTTGTTTGAAAATATATATGCAAAATACACATAAAATTAGGCAAATTTTTATTGAAATACAAAAACAAAATACACATAAAATAATGTAAATTTATATAAAAATATATAAACAAATACACAAAAAATAACGTAAATTTGGATAGTATATATACAAAATAAACATTAAATAATGTAAATATGTATAAAAAAATATATACAAAATACACATAGAATAAGGTTAAATCGTATCAAAATAAATAAACAGAATATCAATAAAATAATGTAAATTTGTATGAAAATAAAGGCACAAAATACCCATATAATAACTCATATTTGCATAAAAATATATATACAAAAATACATATAAAATAATTTAATTTGTATTAAAATAAATATTCAAAATGCACATACAATAAAGTAAATTTGTATTGAAATAGATATGCAAAATACACATAAATAACGTAAATTTGTATCAAAATATATATACGAATACACATAAAATAGAGTAAATTTCTATGAAAATATACGTACAAAATACATATAAAATGATGTAAAAAAGTATAAAAATATATACCAAATACACCTAAAATAATGTAAATTCATATCAAAACAAATACACAAAATTCCGATGAAAGAACGTATATGTGTAGGAAAATAAATATAGAAAATACACATAAAATAACGAAAATTTGTATAAAAATATATACAAAAAACAAAACAATAATTTCAATTTGTATGAAAATAGATTTACAAAATACACATATAATTAGTTAAATTTGTATTTAAATATATGTACAAAATACTCATAAAATAATGTAAATTTGTATGAAATGAAAACAAATACACTTAAAATAACTTACATTTGTATAAAATATATATACAAACACATAGGATAATGTAAAATCGCATCAAAATAAATACACAGAATATCAATAAAATAATATAAATTTGTATGAAAATAAAGATGAAAAATAACCATAAAATAAACCATATTTTTATAAAAATACATATACAAAAATACACATAGAATAATTAAATTTGTATTAAAATTAATATACAAAATGCAGATACAATAAGGTAAGTTTGTATTGAAAAAATATGCAAAACCCACATAAAACAGTTTAAATTTGTTTCAAAATATATATACGAATACACATAAAATAACGTAGATTTCTATAGAAATATATATACAAAATACACATGAAATTATGTAAATACGTATAAAATATATATATACAAAATACACATTAAATAATGTAAATTCGCGTTAAAATAAAAAAACAAAATATCAATAAAAGAATATGTATTAGTATGAAAATAGATATACAAAATACACATAAAATAACTTAAAATTGTATAAAACTATATACAAAAAAACACAAAAATATTTTAAATTTGTATGAAAATAAATATACAAAATACACATAAAATTAGGTAAATTTGTATTGAGATACATATAAAAAATACACATAAAATAATGTAAATTTCAATAAAAATACATAAACAAATACACTTAAAATAACGTAAATTTGTATAAAATATATATACAAAATAAAAATTAAATAATGTAAATGTGTATAAAAATATATATATACAAAAAACAAATAGAAAAATGTAAAATCGTATTAAAATAAATACACAGAATATCAATAAAATAATGTAAATTTGTATTAAAATAAAGATGAAAAATTCCCTTAAATAGCGCATTTTTAATAAAAATATATATACAAAAATACACATAAAATATTTCAATTTGTATTGAAATAAATATACAAAATGCACATACAATAAGGTAGATTTGTACTGAAAGAGATATGCAAAAATACATATAAAACAATGTAAATTTGTTTCAAAATATATATACGAATACATATCAAATAACGTAGATTTCTATAAAAATATTTATATACAAAATATACATAAAATTAAGTAAATACGTATAAAAAAATGTATACAAAATACACATAAATTAATGTAAATTCGAATCAAAATAAATTAACAAAATACCAATAAAAGAATGTGTATTTGTATAAATATAAATATACAAAATACACACACAAAATAAACATAAAATAAGGTAAATCTGTAATGAAATATATATACAAAATACACATAAAATAATAAATATATATGAAAATATATATACAAATACACATAAAATACCATAAATTAGTATAAAAATATATATTCAAAATAATTATTAAATAATGTAAATGCGTATAAAAAAATATATATACAAAGTACATATAAAATAATGTAAATTCGTATCAATATAAATCAACAAAATACCAATAAAATAATTTATATTTGAATGAAAATAAATTTACAAAATACACACAACATAACTAAAATTTGTATTAAAATATATACAAAAATATAGAAATAATTTGAGTTTGTATGAAAAAAGATATACAAAATACACATAAAACTAGGTAAATTTCTTTTGAAATATATAAACAAAATACCCATAAAATATTGTAAATTTGTGTCAAAATATATAAACAAATACACATAAAATAACGTAGATTTGTATGAAAAATATATACAAAATACACATAGAATATAATCAAATCGTATCAAAATGAATGAGCATAATATCAATAAAATAATGTAAATTTGTATGAAAATAAAGATGCAAAATACCCATAAAATAAAGCATATTTTTATAAAAATACATATACGAAAATACACATAGAATAATTAAATTTGTATTAAAATTAATATACAAAATGCATATACAATAAGGTAAATATGTATTGAAAAAATATGCAACATACACATAAAAGTGTAAATTTGTTTCAAAATCTATATACGAATACACATAAAATAATTTAGATTTCTATAGAAATATATATACAAAATACAAATGAAATGATGTAAATACGTATAAAAATATATATACAAAATACACATTAAATAATGTAAATTATGTCAAATAAATAAACAAAATTTCAATAAAAGAATGTGTATTTGTATGAAAAATAGATATACAAAATACACATAAAATCACCAAAATTTGTATAAAACTATATACCAAAATACACCAAAATAATTTAAATTTCTATCAAAATAAATATACAAAATACACATAAAATTAGGAAAATTTGTATTGAAATACATATACAAAATACACATAAAATAATGTAAATTTGAATGAAAATATATAAACATATACCCTTAACATAACGTAAATTTCTATAATATATATATATATATATATATATATATATATATATATATATATATATATATATATATATATATATATATATATATATATATATATATATATATATATATATATATATATATATACAAAATACACATTAAATAATGTAAATATGTATAAAAAATATATATACCGAACAAAAATAGTATAATGTAAAATCATATCAAAATAAATACACAGAATATTAATAAAATAATGTAAATTTGTATGAAAATAAAGATGCAAAATACCCATAAAATATAAAAAATGAACATACAATAAGGTAGGTTTGTATTGAAATAGATATGCAAAATACATATAAAACAATGTAAATTTGTTTCAAAATATATATTCGAATACACATAAAATAACGTAGATTTCTATAAAATTATATACAAAATACACATAAAATGAAGTAATTACGTTTAAAAAAATGTATACAAAATACACATAAATTAATGTAAAATCGTATCAAAATAAATAAACAAAATACCAATAAAAGAATGTGTATTTGTATAAATATAAATATACAAAATACACATAAAATAACGTAAATTTGTTTAAAACTATATACAAAAATAGACAGAAGTAATTAAATTTGTTTGAAAATAGATATACAAAATACAGATAAAATAAGCTAAGTTTGAATTGAAATGTATATACAAAATACATAAAATAATGTAAATTTGTATCAAAATATTTATACAAATACATATAATAACGTAGATTTGTTTAAAAATATATAAACAAAATACATATTAAGTAATGTAAATACAATACACATAAAATAACGTAAATTTGTTTAAAACTATATACAAAAATAGACAGAAGTAATTAAATTTGTTTGAAAATAGATATACAAAATACAGATAAAATAAGCTAAGTTTGAATTGAAATGTATATACAAAATACACATAAAATAATGTAAATTTGTATCAAAATATTTATACAAATACATATAATAACGTAGATTTGTTTAAAATATATATACAAAATATACATAGAATAATGTAAAATCGTATCAAAATAAATACACAGAATATCAATAAAATAATGTAATTTGTATCAAAATAAATAAACAAAATACCCATAAAATAAAGCAATTTTAAAAAAATACATATACAAGAATACACATAGAATAATTAAATTTGTATTAAAATTAATATACAAAATGCACATAAAATAAAGTAAATTTGTATTGAAAATATATATACAAATACACATAAAATAATGTAAATTTGTTTCAAAATATATATACAAAATACACATAAAATAACGTAAATACGTATAAATATATATACAAAATACATAAAATAATGTAAATTCGTGTCAAAATAAATAAAGAAAATATCAATAAAAGAATGTGTATTTGTATGAAAATACATATACAAAATACATATAAAATAACGTAAATTTGTATAAAACTATATACAAAAAAACACAAAAATAATTTAAATTTGTATGAAAATATATATACAAAATACACATAAAACTAGTTAAATTTGTATTGAATTACATATACAAAATACACATAAAATAATGTAAATTTGAATGAAAATATATAAGCAAATACACTTAAATTTACGTAAATTTGTATAAAATATATATACAAAATACTTATTAAATAATGTAAATATATATAAAAAAATATATACAAAACACAAATAGAATAATGTAAAATCGTATCAAAATAAATACACAAAATATCAATAAAATAATGAAGATTTGTATGAAAATAAAGATGAAAAATACCCATAAAATAACGCATTTTTATGAAAATATATATACCAAAATACATAAAATATTTAAATTTGTTTAAAATATATATATACACATAAAATAAAGTAGATTTCTATAAAATATATATACAAAATACACATAAAATTAAGTAAATACTTTAAAAAAAAATTATTCAAAATACACATAAAATAATATAAATTCGCATCAAAATAAATAAACAAAATAACAATAAAAGAATGTGTATTTTTATAAAAATAAATATACAAAATACACATAAAATAACGTACAATTGTATAAAGCTATATAAAAATACACAAAATAATTAAATTTGTATGAAAATAAATATAAAATACACATAAAATAAGCTAAATTTGAATTGAAATAAATATAGAAAATACATAAAATAATGTAAATTTGTATCAAAATATATATGAAAATACACATACAATAAAATTAATATACAAAATACGTATATAATAAGGTAAATTTGTATTGAAAAAATATGCACCATACACGTTTACTCATACAAATTTATATTATTTTATTGGTATTTTGTTTATTTATTTTGATACGAATTACATGATTATATGTGTATTTTGTACATATTTCTTCATACGTATTTACATTATTTAATGTGTATTTTGTTTATATATTTTCATACAAATTTACGTTATTATATGTGTATTTGTATAAGTATTTTGATACAAATTTACTTTATTTCATGTATTCTGTATATATATTTCAATTCAAATTTAGCTTATTTTGTGTGTATTTTGTATATATTTTCATACAAATTTAATTACTTCTGTGTATTTTTGTATATAGTTTATATAAATTTACGTTATTTTATGTGTATTTTGTATATTTATATTTATACAAATACACATTCTTTTATTGGTATTTTGTTTATTTATTTTGATACGAATTTACATTATTTTATGTGTATTTTGTATACATTTTCTTATACGTATTTACTTCATTTTATGTGTATTTTGAATATATATTTTTATAGAAATCTACGTTATTTTATGTGTATTCGTATATATATTTTGAAACAAATTTACATTGTTTTATATGTATTTTGCATATCTATTTCAATACAAATTTATCGTATTGTATGTGCATTTAGTATATTTATTGTAATACAAATTTTAATATTTTATGTGTATTTTAGCATATTTATTTTTATAAAAAATGCGCTATTTTATGAGTATTTTGCATCTTTATTTTCATACAAATTTACATTATTTTACTAATATTCTGTGTATTTATTTTGATACTATTTTACATTATTCTATTTGTGTTTTGTATATATTTTTTTATATATATTTACATTATTTAATGTGTATTTTGAATATATATTTCATACAAATTTACGTTATTTTAAGTGTATTTGTTTATATATTTTCATTCAAATCTACATTATCTTATGTGTATTTTGTATATGTATTTCAATACAAATTTACCTAATTTTATGTGTATTTTGTATATTTATTTTCATACAAATTTAAACAATTTTTTGTGTATTTTTGTATAGATTTTTATACAAATTTACAATATTTTATGTGTATTTTGTATATCTATTTTCATACAAATACACATTCTTTTATTGATATTTTGTTTATTTATTTTGACACGAATTTACATTATTTAATGTGTATTGTGTATATATATTTTTATACGTATTTACGTCATTTCATGTTTATTTTGTATATATATTTCTATAGAAATCTACGTTATTTGATGTGTATTCGTATATATATTTTGAAACTTATTTACATTGTTTTATGTGTATTTTGCATACTCTTAGAATACAAATTTACCTTATTGTATGTTTATTTTGTATATTAATCTTAATACAAATCTAATTATTCTATGTGTATTTTTGTATATGTATTTTTATAAAAAATATGCTTTATTTTATGGGTATTTTGCATCTTTATTTTCATACAAATTTACATTATTTTAGTGATATTCTGTGTATTTATTTTGATACGATTTTACATTATTCTATGTATATTTTGTATATATATTTTATACAAATGTATGTTATTTTATATGAGTTTGTTTTCATTTCATACAAATTTACATTATTTTATGTGTATTTTGTACATGTATTTAAATACAAATTAAACTAATTATATGTGTATTTTTTATATTTATTTTCATACAAATTTAAATTAATTTTGTGTATTTTTGTATATAGTTTTGTACAAATTTACGTTATTTTATGTGTATTTTGTATATGTATTTTCATACAAATACACATTCTTCTATTGATATTTTGTTTATTTATTTTGACACGAATTTACATTATTTAATGTGTATTTTGTGTATATATTTTTATTCGTATTTGCATCATTTCATGTGTATTTTCTATATATATTTCTATAGAAATGTACGTTATTTTATGTGTATTCGTATATATATTTTGAAACAAATCTACATTATTTTATGTGTATTTTGTATATATATTTTATTACAAATTTGCCTTATTTTATGTTTATTTTTATATATATTTTCATTCAAATTCAGATTATTTTATGTGTATATATTTATTTGTATTTACGTTATTTTATGTGTATTTTCTATATAAATTTTCATTCAAAATTACATTATTTTATCGGTATTTTGTTCATTTATTTCGATACGAATCTAGATTATTTCATATGTATTTTTTATACATATTATTTTATGTGTATATATTTATTTGTATTTACGTTATTTTATGTGTATTTTCTATATATATTTTCATTCAAAATTACATTATTTTATCGGTATTTTGTTCATTTATCTCGATACGCATTTACATTATTTAATGTGTGTTTTGTATATATATTTTTATACAATTTGACTTCATTTTATGTGCCTTTGTGTTGTTGTTGTTATACAAATTTACATTACTTTAAGTATATTCTGTACTTTTTTTTATTACAAATATGCCTCATTTTATGTGTATTTTTTTATTTATTTTCATACAAATTTAAAGTATTTGATTTTCGTTTTTGTACATATATTTTTATAAAAATTTGCGTTATTTTATATGTATTTTGTATATATTTTTTCATAGAAACTTACATTTTTTTATTATTATTTTGTTTATGTATTTTGATAGGAATTTACTTTATTAGATATGTATTTTGTATATATTTTGTATACGTATTTTCATTATTTAATATGTATTTTGTTTATATATTTTAAAACAAATTTACGTTATTTTATGCGTATTTGTTTAATTATTTTGATACAAATATACATTATTTTATGTATTTTTTATATATATTTCAATACAAATTTAGTTTATTTTATATGTATTTTGTATATCTTTTTTCATACAAATTTAAATTACTTTTGTGTATTTTTGTATATAGCTTTATACAAATTTACGTTATTTTATGTGTATTTTGTATATTTATTTACATACAAATTCACATTCTTCTATTGGTATTTTGTTTATTTATTTTTGTACGAATTTACATTATTTTATGTGTATTTTGTAGATATATTTTTATACGTATTTCCATCATTTTATGTTTATTTTTTATATATATTTTTTATAGAAATCTACGTTTTTTTATGTTTATTCGTATATTTATTTTGCAACAAACTTACATTGTTTGACGTGCGTTTTGCATATCTATTTCAATACAAATTAACCATATTGTATGTGTATTTTGTATATTTATTTTAATACAAATTTAATTATTTGATGTGTATTTTTGTATATATATTTTTTAAAAAATATGTATTTTTATGGGTATTTTGCATCTTTATTTTCATACAATTTTACATTATTTTATTGATATTCTGTGTATTTATTTTGATACGATTTGACATTGTTTTATGTGTATTTTGTATATATTTTATTTTACATATATACATTATTTAATGTGCATTTTCTATATATATTTTATACATATATACGTTTCTTTATGTCTATTTGTTTATATATTTTCATACAAATTTACATTATTTTATGTGTATTTTCTATATGTATTTCAATACAAATTTATCTAATTTTATGTGTATTTTCATATAAATTAAAATTATTTTTGTGTATTTTTGTATGTATTTTTATACAAATGCTAGTTATTTAATATATTATTTTGTATATTTATTTTCCTACATATATACATTCTTTTATTGAAATTTAGTTTATTGAATTTGATACGAATTTACATTATTTTAGGTGTATTTTGTATATATATTTTAATTTGTATTTACATCATTTTATGTGTATTTTTTATATATATTTTCATAGAAATTTACGTTATTTTATGTGTTTTCGTATACATATTTTAATACAAATTTACATTATTTGATGTGTATTTTGCATATCTATTTCAATACAAATTTATCTTATTGTATGTGCATTTTTTATATTTATTTTAATACAAATTTAATTATTTTATGTGTATTTTTGTATATATATTTTATACAAATATGCGTTATTTTATTGGTATTTTGCATCTTTATTTTCATAGAAATTTATATTATTTTATTGATATTCTGTTCATTTATTTTGATACGAATTTACATTATTCTATGCGTATTTTGTATATATATTTTTATGCACTTTTCCATTATTTAATGTGTATTTTGTATATATATTTTATACAAATTTACGTTATTTTTTGTGTATTTGTTGATATATTTTGACACAAATTTACAATATTTTATGAGTATTTTTTATATATATTTCCAAAGAAATTTACCTAGTTTTATGTGTATTTTGTATATCTATTTTCATATAAATTCAAATTATTTCTTGGTACTTTTGTATATATTTTAATACAAATTTTACTTATGTTATGTGTGTTTTGTAAATTTATTTTCATTCAAATATATATTATTTTATTGGTATTTTGTTGATTTATTTTGATAACAATTTACATTATTTTATATGTACTTTGCATATATATTTTTAAACGCATTTACATTATTTATTGTTTATTTTGAGAATATATTTTTATACAAATTCATGTTATTTTATTTGTATTTGTATATATATTTTCATACAAATATACATTATTTTATGTGTATTTTGTACATATATTTCATTACATATTTACCTAATTTTATGTTTATTTTGTATATTAATTTCATTCAATTTTAAATTATTTTATGTGTATATTTGTATTTGTATTTAGGTTATTTTATGTGTATTTTCTACATATATTTTCATCCATAATTACATTATTTCATTGGTATTTTGTTAATTTAATTCGATACGAATTTCGATTATTTGATAGGTATTTTCTATACATATTTTTATAGGCATTTACATTATTTAATGTGTGTTTTGTATATATATTTTTATGCAAATTTACTTTATTTTATATGCATTTTTGTACATATATTTTTAAAGAAATTTGCGTTATTTTATGTGTATTTTGTAAATGTTTTCTCATACAAATTTACATTATTTTATTGGTATTTTGTTTATTTATTTTGATACGAATATATTATTATATGTGTATTTTGTACATATTTTTATACGTATTTACATTATTTAATGAGTATTTTGTTTATATATTTTTATAAAAATTTACGTTATTATATGTGTATTTGTATAAATATTTTAATACAAATTTACATTATTTTGTGTATTTTGTATATATATTTCAATTCAAATTTAGCTTATTTTATATGTATTTTGTATATCTATTTTCATACAAATTTAATTACTTTTGTGTATTTTTGTATATAGTTTTATACAAATTTACGTTATTTTATGTGTATTTTGTATATTTATATTTATACATATACACATTCTTTTATTGGTATTTTGTTTATTTATTTTGATAGGAATTGACATTATTTTATGTGTATTTTGTATACATTTTTTTATACGTATTTACTTAATTTTATGTGTATTTTGTATATATATTTCTATAGAAATCTACGTTATTTTATATGTATTCGTATATATATTTTGAAACAAATTTACATTGTTTTATATGTATTTTGCATATCTATTTCAATACAAATTTACCTTATTGTATGTGCATTTTGAATATTTATTTTAATACAAAATTCAAATATTTTATGTGTATTTTGGTATAAATTTTTATAAAAAAAATGCGTTATTTTATGTGTATTTTGCATCTTAATTTACGTACAAACTTGTACGTAAATTTGTCTGTGTATTTATTTTGTTACAATTTTACATTATTCTATTTGTGTTTTGTATATATATTTTTTATACATATTTACATTATTCAATATGTATTTTGTATATATATTTTATAAAAAATTATGTTATTTTAGGTGTATTTGTTTATATATTTTCATTCAAATTTAAATATTATTTTATGTGTTTTTTGTATATGTATGTTCAATACAAATTTACCTAATTTTATGTGTATTTTCTATATTTATTTTCATACAAATTTAAATTATTTTTGTTTATTTTTGTATATAGTTTTATTCAAATTTAGGTTATTTTATGTGTATTTTGTATATTTATCATCATATAAATACACATTATTTTAATGATATATTGTTTATTTATTTTGACACGAACTTACAATATTTTATGTGATTTTTGTATATATATATATATATATATATATATATATATATATATATATATATATATATATATATATATATATATATATATATATATATATATATATATATATATATATATATATATATATATATATATATATATATATATATATATATATATATATATATATATATATATATATATATATATATATATATATATATATATATATATAGAAATCTACGTTATTTTATGTGTATTCGTATATATATTTTGAAACAAATTTACAGTGCATTTTTGTATATATTTTTATATAAATTTTCGTTACTTTATGTGTATTTTGTATATCTATTTTCCGACAAATATACGTTCTTTAATCGGAATTTTGTTTAATCATTTTGATACGAATTTACAATATTTAAGGTATATTTGGTATATGTATTTTTATACTTATTTACATTATTTTATATATATTTTGTATGTATATTTTCATTTACTCTATTTTATGAGTATTCGTATATACATTTTGATACCAATTGATATTATTGATGTGTATTTTGCATATCTATTTCAATACAATTTTATTTTATTGTATGTGCATTTTGTATATTTATTTTAATACAAATTTAATTATTTTATATGTATTTTTGTATATATATTTTTATACAAATATGCGTTATTATATGTGTATTTTGCATCTTTATTTTCATACAAATTTACATTATTTTATTGATATTCGGTGTATTTATTTTGATACGTTTTAATATTATTCTACGTGTATTTTGAATATAAAATTTACATTATTTAATTAATATTCTGTTTTTTATTTTGATACTATTTTACATAATTCTATTTGTGTTTTGTATATATTTTTTTATACATATTTACATTATTTAATGTGTATTTTCTCTCTCTCTCTCTCTCTCTCTCTCTCTCTCTCTCTCTCTCTCTCTCTCTCTCTCTCTCTCTCTCTCTCTCTCTCTCTCTCTCTCTCTCTCTCTCTCTCTCTCTCTCTCTCTCTCTCTCTCTCTCTCTCTCTCTCTCTCTCTCTCTCTCTCTCTCTCTCTCTCTCTCTCTCTCTCTCTCTCTCTCTCTCTCTCTCTCTCTCTTATATATATATATATATATATATATATATATATATATATATATATATATATATATATATATTTTAAGTGTATTTTGTATATGTATATCAATTTACCTAATTTTATGTGTATTTTGTATATTTATTTTCATACAAGTTTATACTATATTTGTGTATTTTTGTATATAATTTTATACAAATATACGTTATTTTATGTGTATTTTGTATATCTATTTTCATACAAATACACATTCTTTTATTGATATTTTGTTTAGTTATTTTGACAAGAATTTACACTATTTAAACTGTATTTTGTATTTATATTTTATACGTATTTACATCATTTCATGTGTATTTTGTATATATATTTCTATACAAATCTACGTTATTTTATGTGTATTCGTATATATATATATATATATATATATATATATATATATATATATATATATATATATATATATATATATATATATATATATATATATATATATATATATATATATATATATATATATATATATATATATATATATATATATATATATATATATATATATATATATATATATATATATATATATATATATATATATATATATATATATATATATATATATATATATATATATATATATATATATATATATATATAAATATTTGCATATTTTTTCAATACAAATTTACCTTATTGTATGTGCATTTTGTATATTATTTTTAATACAAATTTAATTATTCTATGTGTATCTTTGCATATGTATTTTTATAAAAATATGCTTTATTTTATGGGTATTTTGCATCTATATTTTCATACAAATCTACATTATTTTATTGATATTCTGTGTATTTATTTTGATACGATTTTACATTATTCTCTGTGTATTTTGTATATATATTTTATACAAATGTACGTTATTTTATGAGTATTTGTTTTCATTTCATACAAATTTAGATTATTTTATGTGTATTTTGTACATGTATTTAAATACAAATTTAACTAATTATCTGTGTATTTTGTATATCTATTTTCATACAAATTGAAAATATTTTTGTGTATTTTTGTAAATATTTTTATAGAAATTTTCGCTTTTTTATTTATATTTTTTATATTTATTTTCCAACATATATACATTCTTTTATCGGAATTTTGTTCATTTATTTTGATACGAATTTACATTATTTTAAGTGTATTTGGTATATATATTTTTATACATATTTACTTCATTTACATGTATTTTGTATGTATATTTTCATAGAAATTTACTTTATTTTATATATATTCGTATATATATTTTGATACAAATTTACATTATTGATATGTATTTTGCATATCTATATACTTTATTGAATGTGCATTTTGTATATTTATTTTAATACAAATTTAATTATTTTATGTGTTTTTTTGTATGTATATTTTTATACAAATATGCTTTATTATATTGGTATTTTGCATCTTTATTTTCATACAAATTTACATTATTTTATTGATATTCTGTTTATTTATTTTGAAACGATATTACATTATTCCATGTGTATTTTATATATATATTTTTATACATATATACATTATTTAATGTATATTTCGTATAGATATTTTATGCAAATTTACGTTATTTTATGCGTATTTGTTTATATATTTTCTTACAATTTTACATTATTTAATGTGTATTTTGTATATGTATTTGAATTCAAAATTGCCTAGTTTTATGTATAGTTTGCATATCTATTTTTAAACAAATTTAAACTATTTTTGTATACATTATTTTATGTGTATTTTGTATATGTATTTCATTACAAATTTACCTAGTTTTATGTGTATTTTGTATATTTATTTTCATACAAATTTAAATTATTTTTGAGTATTTTTTTAAATATTTTTTTTTATAAATTTAGCTTATTTTATGTGTATTTTGCATATCTATTTTCATACAAATACACATTCTTTTACTGATATTTTGTTTATTTATTTTGACGCGAATTTACATTATTTAATGTGTATTTTGTATATATATTTTTATACGTATTTACATCATTTCATGTGTATTTTGTATATATATTTCTATAGAAATCTACGTTATTTTATGTGTATTCGTATATAGATTTTGAAACAAATTTACACTTTTATGTGTATTTTGCATATTTTTTCAATACAAATTTACCTTATTGTATATGCATTTTGTATATTAATTTTAATACAATTTTAATTATTCTATGTGTATTTTTGTATATGTATTTTTATAAAAATATGCTTTATTTTATGGGTATTTTGCATCTTTATTTTCATACAAATTTACATTATTTTATTGATATTCTGCTCATTCATTTTGATACGGTTTGACATTATTCTATGTGTATTTTGTATATATTTTTTATACAAATTTACGTTATTTTATGTGTATTTGTTTATATATTTTGACACAAATTTTCAATATTTTATGGGTATTTTGTATATATTTTTCAAAAGAAATTTACCTAGTTTTATGTGTATTTTGTATATCTATTTTCATCCAGATTCAAATTATTTCTGGGTATTTTTGTATATATTTTAAAACAAATTTTAGTTATGTAATATGTATTTTGTAAATTTATTTTCATTCAAATATATATTATTTTATTGGTATTTTGTTGATTTATTTTGATACCAATTTACTTTATTTTATATGTACTTTGTATATATATTTTTATACGCATTTACATTATTTAATATTTATTTTAAATATATATTTTTATACAAATTCATGTTATTTTATGTGTATTTGTATATATATTTTCATACAAATTGACATTATTTTATGTGTATTTTGTACATATATTTCATTACAAATTTACCTTAATTTTTTTTTAGTTTGTTTATTTATTTCATTCAATTTTAAATTATTTTATGTGTATATTAGTATTTGTATTTATGTTATTTTATGTGTATTTTCTATATATATTTTCATCCATAATTATATTATTTTATTGGTATTTTGTTAATTTAATTCGATACGAATTTAGATTATTTCATAGTTATTTTGTATACATATTTTTATACGCATTTACATTAATTAATTTGTGTTTTGTATATATATTTTTATGCAGATTTACTTTATTTTCCGTGCATTTTTGTACATATATTTTTATAGAAATTTGCGTTATTTTATGAGTATATTGAATAGGTTTTCTTATACAAATTTACATTATTTTATTGCTATTTTTTTATAAAAATAAACATAAAATAAGGCAAATTTGTAATGAAATATATATACAAAATACACATAAAATAATGTAGATTTTTTTCAAAATATATATACGAATACACATAAAATAACGTAGATTTCTATAGAAATGTATATAGAAAATACACATGAAACTATGTAAATACGTATAAAAATATATACACAAAATACACATTAAATAATGTAAATTCGTGTGAAAATAAATCAACAAAATATCAATAAAAGAATGTGTGATTGTATGAAAATACATATACAAAGTACACATAAAATTAGGTAAATTTGAATTGAAATATATATACAAAATACACATAAAATAACGTAAATTTGAATGAAAATATATAAACAAATAAACTTAAATTAACGTAAATTTGTATAAAATATATATACAAAATACTCATTAAATAATGTAAATATGTATAAAAAAATATATACAAAACACAAATAGAATAATGTAAATTAGTATGAAAATAAATATACAGAATATTAATAAAATAATGTAAATTTGTATGAAAATAAAGATGCAATATACCTATCAAACAACACATTTTTTATGAAAATATATATACCAAAATACACATAAAATATTTAAATTTTTATTACAATAAATATACAAAATGCACCTACAATAAGGTAAATCTGTGTTTAAATAGATATGCAAAATACATATAAAACAATGTAAATTTGTATCAAAATATATATACGAATACACATAAAATAGAGTAAATTTCTATGAAAATATATATTCAAAATACATATAAAATGATGTAAATAAGTATAAATATATATATATCAAATGCACCCAAAATAATGTAAAATCGTATCAAAATAAATAAACAAAATTCCGATAAAGAACGTATATTTGTAGGAAAATAAATATACAAAATACACATATATTTAGTTAAATCTGTATTTAAATACATGTACAAAATACACATAAAATAATGTAAATTTGTATGAAATGAAAACAAATTCACATAAAATAACGTACATTTGTATAAAATATATATACAAAATATACATAGAATTGTGTAAAATCGAATTAAAATAAATACACAGAATATCAATAAAATAATGTAAATTTGTATGAAAATTAAGATGCAAAATACCCATGAAATAAAGCATATTTTTTTAAAAATACATATACAAAAATACATATAGAATAATTAAATTTGTATTAAAATTAATATACAAAAAGCACATACAATAAGGTAAATTTGTATTGAAAGAATATGCAAACTACACATAAAACAATGTAAATTAGTTTCAAAATATATATACGAATACACATCAAATAACGTAGATTTCTATAGAAATATATATACAAAATACACATGAAATGACGTAAATACGTATAAAAATATATATACACAATACATTTTAAATAATGTAAATGCGTGTCAAAATAAATAAACAAAATATCAATAAAAGAATGTGTATTTGTATGAAAATAGATATACAAAATACACATAAAATGTTGTTAATTTCCATAAAAGTCTATACAAAAATACACAAAAAATAATTTAAATTTGTATGAAAATTAATATACAAAATACACATAAAATTAGGTAAATTTGTATTGAAATACATACAGAAAATACACATAAAATAATGTAAATTTGAATGAAAATATATAAACAAATACGCTTAAAATAACATAAATTTGTATGAAATATATATTTAAAATAAACATTAATTAATGTAAATATGTATAAAAAAATATATACAAAACACAAATAGAATAATGTAAAATAGTATGAAAATAAATACACAGAATATTAATAAAATAATATAAATTTGTATGAAAATAAAGATTCAAAATAGCCATAAAATAACACATTTTTTATAAAAATATATATGCCAAAATACACATCTAATATTTAGATTTGTATTACAATAAATATACTAAATGCACATACATTAAGGTAAATTTGTATTGATATAGATATGCAAAATACATATAAAACAATGTAAATTTGTTTCAATATATATATATACGAATACCCTTAAAATAACGTAGATTTCTATAAAAAATATATATACAAAATACACATAAAATGAAGTAAATACGTATAACAAAATGTATACAAAATACACATAAAATAATGTAAATTCGTATCAAAATAAATAAACAAAATACCAATAAAAGAATGTGTATTTGTATAGATATAAATATACAAAATACACATAACATAACGTAAAATTGTATAAAACTATATACAAAAATAAACAAAAATAATTAAATTTGTATGAAAATAGATGTACAAAAGACACATAAAATAAGCTAGATTTGAATTGAAATAAATATACAAAATACATAAAATAATGTAAATTTGTATCAAAATATTTATTCAAATACACATATAAATACTTAAATTTGTATAAAAATATATAAACAAAATACACATTAAATAATGTAAATACGTATAAAAAATATATACGTAATGTAAAAATTTATAAATATAAAGATGCAAAATAACCATAAAATAACTCATATTTAAAAATATATATATACAAAAATACACATAAAATAATTAAATTTGTATTAAAATAAATATACAAAACACACATACAATAAGGTAAATTTGTATTGAAATAGATATGCAAAATACACATAAAATAATGTAAATTTGTATCAAAATATATACGAATACACACAATAAAATAAGGTAGATTTTTATGAAAATATATATGCAAAATACACAAAAATTAATGTAAATACGTAGAAAAATATATATAAAATACACAAAAAATAATGTAAACTCGTATCAAAATATATAAACAAAATTCTACATATTTGTATATTTGTATATTTGTAGGAAAATATATATACAAAAAAGAAATAAAATAACTAAAATTTGTATTAAAATATATACAAAAATACACACAAATAATTTAAATTTGTTTGAAAATATATATGCAAAATACACATAAAACTAGGCAAATTTGTATGAAAATAAATATACAAAATGCACATACAATAAGGTAAATTTGTATTGAAATAGATATGCAAAATACATATAAAATAATGTAAATTTGTTTCAAAATATATATATGAATACACATAAAATAACGTAGATATCTATAAAAATATATACAAAATACACATAAAATGAAGAAAATACGTATTAAAAAAATGTATACAAAATACATATAAAATAATGTAGATTCGAATCAAAAGAATTAATCAAAATACCAAGAAATAATGTGTATTTGCATGAATATAAATATACAAAATACACATAAAATAACGTAAATTTGCTTAAAACTAAATACAAAAATACACAGAAGTAATTAAATTTGTATGAAAATAGATCTATAAAATACACATAAAATAAGCTAAATTTGAATTGGAATGTATATACAAAATACATAAAATAATGTAAATTTGTATCAAAATATTTATACAAATACATATAATAAAGTAAATTTGTTTAAAAATACATAAACAAAATACACATTAAGTAATGTAAATACGTATAAAAAATATGTACAAAATACACATATAATCATGGAATTCGTATCAAAATAAATAAACAAAATAGCAATAAAATAATGTAAATTTGTATGAGAAAACATACAAATACACATAAAATAACGCAAATTTAAAAAAAAAATATATGTACAAAAATGCACATAAAAAAAGTAAATTTCCATAAAAAATATATATACAAAACACACATTAAGTAATGTAAATGCGTACATAAAATAACCTAGATTTGTATAAAACTATATACAAAAATACACAAAAATAATTAAAATTTGTATGAAAAGAAATATACAAAATACACATAAAATTAGGTAAATTTGTATTGAAATACATATACAAAATACACATAAAATAATGTTAATTTGAATGAAAATATATAAACAAATACACTTAAAATAACGTAAATTTGTATGAAATATATATACAAAATACACATTAAATAATGTAAATATGTATAAAAATTTATATACAAAACACAAATAGAATAATGTAAAATCGTATCAAAATAAATACACAGAATATTAATTAAATAATGTAAATTTGTATGAAAATAAAGATGCAAAATACCCATAAAATAACGATTTTTTTTGTAAAAATATATATACCAAAATACACATAAAATATTTAAATTTGTATTACAATAAATATACAAAATGCACATACAATGAGGTAAATTTGTATTGAAATATAGATGCAAAATACATTTAAAACAATGTAAATTTGTTTCAAAATATATATACGAAAACACATAAAATAACGTAGATTTCTATAAAAATATATATACAAAATACACATAAAATGGAGTAAATAGGTATAAGAAAATGTATACAAAATACACATAAAATAATGTAAATTCGTATCAAAATAGATAAACAAAATACCAATAAAAGAATGTTTATTTGTATAATTATAAATGTACAAAATACACATACAATAACGTAAAATTGTATAAAACTATAAAAAAAAGAAAAAACATAAATAATAAAATTTTTATGAAAATAGATATACAAAAGACACATAAAATAAGCTAAATTTGAATTGAAATATATTTACAAAATAAATAAAATAATGTCAATTTGTATAAAAAATATTTATTTAAATACACATATAATAACGTAAATTTGTATAAAAATATATAAACAAAATACATATTAGATAATGTAAATAGGTATAAAAAATATGTAAGTTATGTAAAAATTTATAAAAATAAAGATGCAAAATCGCCATAAAATAACTCATATTTAAAAAAAATATATATACAAAAATACACGTAAAATATTTAAATTTGTATTAAAATAAATATACAAAATACACATACAATAAAGTCAATTTGTATTGAAATAGATATGCAAAATACACATAAAATAATGTAAATTTGTATCAAAATATATACGAATACACACAATAAAATAACGTATATTTATATGAAAATATATATACAAAATACACTTAAAATAATGTAAATACGTAGAAAAAATATATATACAAAATACACATAAAATAATGAATATTCGTATCAAAATAAATAAACAAAATACCAATAAAAGAATGTGTATTTGTGTAAATATAAATATACAAAATACACATAAAATAACGTAAATTTGTATAAAACTATATACAAAAATACACAGAAGTAATTAAATTTCTATGAAAATAGATATACAAAATACAGATCAAATAAGCTAAATTTGAATTGAAATGTATATACAAAATACATAAAATAATGTAAATTAGTATCAAAATATTTATACAAATACATATAATAACGTAAATTTGTTTAAAAATATACAAACAAAATACACATTAAGTAATGTAAATACGTATAAAAAATATGTACAAAATACACATATAATCATGTAATTCGTATCAAAATAAATAAACAAAATAGCAATAAAATAATGTAAATTTGTATGAGAAAACATATACAAATACACATAAAATAACGCAGATTTCTATAAAAATATATGTACAAAAATGCATATAAAATAAAGTAAATTTGCATAAAAATATATATACAAAACACTCATTAAATAATGTAAATGCGTACATTAAATAACCTAAATTTGTATAAAACAATATACAAAAATACACAAAAATAATTAAATATGTATGAAAAGAAATATACAAAATACACATAAAATTAAGTAAATTTGTAATGAAATACATGAACAAAATACATATAAAATAATGTAGATTTGAATGAAAATATATAAACAAATGCACTTAAAGTAACGTAAATTTGTATAAAATATATATACAAAATACACATTAAATAATGTAAATATGTATAAAAAAATATATACAAAACACAAATAAAATAATATAAAATCGTATCAGAATAAATACACAGAATATTAATAAAATAATGTAAATTTGTATGAAAATTAAGATGCAAAATAGCCATAAAATAACGCATATTTTAAAAATATATATATACCAAAACACACATAAAATATTTGAGTTTGTATTAAAATAAATATACAAATTGCACATACAATAAGGTAAATTTGTATTGAAATAGATATGCAAAATACCTATAAAACAATGTAAATTTGTTTTAAAATATATATACGAATACACATAAAATAACGTAGATTTCTATAAAAATATATATACAAAATACACATAAAATGAGGTAAATACGTATAAAAAAAATGTATGGAAAATACATATAAAATAATGTAAATTCGTATAAAAATATATAAACAAAATACTATTAAAAGAATATGTATTTGTATAAATATAAATATACAAAATACACATAAAATAACGTAAATTTATATAAAACTATATACAAAAATCCACAAAAGTAATTAAATTTGTATATAAATAGATATACAAAATACACATAAAATAATGTAAATTTGTATAAAAATATTTATACAAATACACATATAATAACGTAAATTTGTAAAAAATATATAAACAAAATACACATTAAATAATGTAAATACGTATAAAAAAATATGTATAAACTATACAAATAATCATGTAATTCGTATCAAAATAATTAAACAAAATACCAATGAAATAATGTAAATTTGTATGAGAAAACATATACAAAATACACATAAAATAACGCAAATTTAAAAAAAAAAATATTTACAAAAATGCACATAAAATAAAGTAAATTTGCATAAAAATAAATATACAAAACACACATTAAATAATGTAAATGCGTATAAAAATATCTATACAAAATACCTATGAAATAATATAAATTCGTATCGAATTAAATAATCAAAATACCAATAAAATAATGTAATTTAGGATGAAAACATATATAGAAAATACACATAAAATAACATAAATACAAATACAAATATACACATAAAATACTTTAAAATTGAATGAAATAAATATAAAAAATAAACATAAAATAAGGTAAATTTGTAAAAAAAATATATGTAAAAATGCACATAAAATAATGTAAATTTGCATGAAAATATATATACAAATACACATAAAATAACATAAATTTAAATAAAACTTAAATCAAATTATATACGAATAATCACAATAAAATAACGTAATTTTTTTATAAAAATATATATACAAAATACACATAAAATAATGTAAATACGTAGAAAAATATATATACAAAATACACACAAAATAATGTAAATTCGTATGAAAATAAATCAACAAAATTCCAATAAAAGAATGTATATTTGTAATAAAATATATATACAAAATACAAATAAAATAACTAAAATTTGTATAAAAATATATACAAAAATACACAAAAATAATTTAAATTTGTTTGAAAATAGATATGCAAAATACACATGAAATTAGTTAAATTTGTATTGAAATACATATACTTAACAAACATGAAATTATGTAAATTTGTATGAAAATATATAAGCAAATACACATAAAATAGCGTAAATTTCGATAAAATATATATACAAAATATACATTTAATAATTTAAATATGTATAAAAATATATATACAAAATACACATAAAATAAAGTAAAATCGTATCGAAATAAATAAACAGAATATCAATAAAATAATGTAGCTTTCTATGAAAATAAAGATGCAAAATACCCATATAATTACGCATATTTGTATAAAAATATATATACAAAAATATATATAAAATAATTAAATTTGAATTAAATTAAATATAAAAAATGCACATACAATAAAGGAAATTTGTATTGAAATAGATATGCAAAATACACATCAATAATGTAAATTTGTATCAAAATATATATACGAATACTCATAAAATAGAGTAAATTTCTTTGAAAATATACATACAAAATACATATAAAATGATGTAAATAAGTATAAAAATATATATACCAAATATACCTCAAATAATGTAAATATGTATCAAAATAAATAAACAAAACTCCGATACAAGAACGTATATTTGTAGGAAAATAAATATACAAAATACACATAAAATAACGAAACTTTACATAAAAATATAAACAAAAATACACAAAGATGATTTCAATTTGTATGAAAATAGATATACAAAATACACATATAATTAGTTAAATTTGTATTTAAATACATGTACAAAATACACATAAAATAATGTAAATTTGTATGAAATGAAAACAAATACACATAAAGTAACGTACATTTGTATAAAAATATATATACAAAATACACATAGAATAATGTAAAATCAAATTAAAATAAATACACAGAATATCAATAAAATAATGTAAATTTGTATGAAAATAAAGATGCTAAATACCCATAAAATAAAGCATATTTTTATAAAAATACATATACAAAAATACACATAGAATAATTAAATTTGTATTAAAATTAACATACAAAATGCACATACAATAAGGTAAATTTGTATTAAAAAAATATGCAAAATACACATAAAACAGTGTAAATTTGTTTCAAAATATATATACGAATACTCATAAAATAACGTAGATTTCTATAAAAATATATATACAAAATACACATGAAATGATGTAAATACGTATAAAATATATACAAAATACACATCAAATAATGTAAAGTCGCGTCAAAATAAATAAACAAAATATCAATAAAAGAATGTGTATTTGTATGAAAATAGATATACAAAATACACATAAAATAACCTAAATTTGTATAAATCTATTTACAAAAATACACAAATATAATTAAAATTTTTATGAAAATAAATATACAAAATACACATAAAATTAGGTAAATTTGTATTGAAATACATAAACAAAATACACTTCAAATAATGTAAATTTGAATGAAAATATATAAACAAATACACTTTAAATAACGTAAATTTGTATAAAATATATATACAAAATACACATTAAATAATGTAAACATGTATAAAAAAATATATACAAAACACAAATACAATAATGTAAAATCGTATCAAAATATATACACAGAATATTAATAAAATAATGTAAATTTGTATGAAAATTAAGATGCAAAATACCCATTAAATAACGCTTTTTTTTTTTTAAATTATAACCAAAATACACATAAAATATTTGAATTTGTATTAAAATAAATATACAATATGCACACACAATAAGGTAAATTTGTATTGAAATAGATATGCAAATTACATATAAAACAATGTAAATTTGTTTCAAAATATATATACGAATACACATAAAATAACGCAGATTTCTATAAAAATACATATACAAAATACACCTAAAATTAAGTAAATACGTATAAAAAAATGTATACAAAATACACATAAAATAATGTAAATACGTATAAATATAAATAAACAAAATACCAATAAAAGAATGTGTATTTGTATATACATATAAATATACAAAATGCACATGAAATAACGTAAATTTATATAAAACTATATACAAAAATACACAGAAGAAATTAAATTTGTATGAAAATAGATATACAAAATACACACAAAATAAGCTAAATTTAAATTGAAATATATATACAAAATACATAAAATAAAGTAAATTTGTTTCAAAATATTTATGCAAATACACATATAATAACGTAAATTTGTATAAAAATATATAAACAAAATACACATTAAATAATATAAATACGTATAAAAAAATATGTACAAAATACATATATAATCATTTAATTCGAATCAAAATAAATAAACAAAATACCAATAAAATAATGTAAATTTGCATGAGAAAATATAAACAAAATACACATAAAATAACGCAAATTTCTATAAAAATATATGTACAAAAATGTACATAAAATAAATTTTCATAAAAAAATATATCCAAAACACACATTAGATAATGTATATTAGTACAAAAATATATATACAAAATACCTATGAAATAATCTAAACTCGAATCGAATTAAATCAAGAAAATACCAACAAAATAATGTAATTTTGGATGAAAATATATATAGAAAATACACATAAAATAACCAAAATACAAATACAAGTATACACATAAAATAATTTAAAATTGAATGAAATAAACATACAAAATAAACATAAAATAAGGTAAATTTGTAATGAAATATATATAAAAATATACATAAAATAATATAAATTTGTATGAAAACATATATACAAATACACATAAAATAGCATGAATTTGTATAAAATTTGTATCAAAATATATACGAATACACACAATAAAATAAAGTAGATTTTTAAGAAAATATATATATAAAATACACATAAAAAAAATGTAAAAACGTAGAAAAATATATATACAAAATTTAATGTGTATTTTGTATATATATTTTTTTGAAATTTACGTTATTTTATGTGTATTCGTATATATATTTTAAAACAAATTTATATTTTTTCAATGCAAATTTACCTTATTGTATGTGCATTTTGTATATTAATTTTAATACAAATTTAATTATTCTATGTGTATTTTTGTATATGTATTTTTATAAAAATACGCTTTATTTTATGGGTATTTTGCATCTATATTTTCATACAAATTTACTTTATTTTATTGATATTCTGTGTATTTATTTTGATACGATTTTAAATTATTCTATGTGTATTTTGTATATATATTTTATACAAATGTACGTTATTTTATGCGTATTTGTTTTCATTTCATTCAAATTTGCATTATTTTATGTGTATTTTGTACATGTATTTTAATACAAACTTAGCTAATTATATGTGTATTTTGTATATCATATTCATACAAATTGAAATTATTATTTTTTTTTTGTATATATTTTTATACAAATTTCCGTTATTTTATGTGTATTTTGTATATTTATTTTCCTACATATATACGTTCTTTTATCTGAATTTTGTTTATTTATTTTGATACGATTTTACATTATTTTAGGTGTATTTGGTTTATATATTTTTATACTTATTTACATCATTTTATATGTATTTTATATGTATATTTTCATAGAAATTTACTCTATTTTATGTGTATTCGTATATAAATTTTGATACAAATATACATTATTTATGAGTATTTTACTTATATATTTAAATTCAAATTTACTTTATTGTATGTGCATTTCGTATATTTATTTTAATACAAGATAAATTATTTTATGTGTATTTTTGTATATATATTCTTATGCAAATATGCGTTATTATATGGGTATTTTGCATCTTTATTTTCATACAAATTTACATTATTTTATTGATATTCTGTTTATTTATTTTGATACGATTTAACATTATTTTATGTGTATTTTGTATATATTTTTTTCATACGTATTTACATTATTTAAAGTTTATTTTGAATATATATTTTATCCAAATTTACGTTATATTATGTGTATTTGTTTATATATTTTCATACAAATTTACATTATTTTATGTGTATTTTGTATATGTATTTCAATACAAATTTGCCTAATTTTCTGTGTATTTTGCATATCTATTTTCAAATACATTTAAATTATTTTTGTGTATTTTTGTATATATTTTTATACAAATTTTAGCTATTTTATTTGTATTTTGTATATATATTTTCCAAGAAATATACATTCTTTTATTGGAATTTTGTTAATTTATTTTGATACGAATTTACATTATTTTATGTGTATTTTATATATATATATTTTCATAAAAATTTATGTTATTTTATTGTGTGTATTCGTATATATTTTGATACAAATTTACATTATTTTATATGTATTTTGCATATCTATTTCAATACAAATTTACCTTATTGTGTGTTAATTTTGTATATTTATTTTAATACAAATTTAATTATTTTATGTGTATTTTTGTATATATATTTTTTTAAATATGAGTCATTTTAAGGGTATTTTGCATCTTTATTTTTATAAATCTTTGCATTACGTACATATTTTTTATACGTATTTACATTATTTAATGTGTATTTTGTTGATATATTTTTATACAAATTTACGTTATCATATGTGTATTTGAATAAATATTTTGATACAAATTTACATTGTTTTATGTATTTTGTATATTTATTTCAATTAAAATCTAGCTTATTTTATGTGTCTTTTGTATATCTATTTTCGTACAAATTTACTTATTTTTGTTTATTTTTGTATATAGTTTTATACAATTTTATGTTATTTTATGTGTATTTTGTATAATTACATTTATAGAAATACACATTATTTTATTGGTATTTTGTTTATTTATTTTGAAACGAATTTAAATTATTTTATGTGTATTTTGTATACATTTTCTTATACTTCATTTTATGTGTATTTTGTATATATATTTTTATAGAAATCTACGTTATTTTATGTGTATTCGTATATATATTTTGAAACAAATTTATGTTGTTTTATATGTATTTTGCATATCTATTTCAATACAAATTTACCTTATTGTATTTGCATTTTGTACATTTATTGTAATACAAATTTAAATATTTTTATGTGTATTTTGGTATATATATTTTTATAAAAAATGTGTTATTTTATGGGTATTTTGCATCTTTATTTTCATACATATTTACATTATTTTATTATTATTCTGTGTATTTATTTTGATACGATTTTACATTATTCTATTTGTGTTTTGTATATATTTTTTTATACATATTTACATTATTTAATGAGTATTTTGTTTATATATTTTCTTTCAATTTTACATTATTTTATGTGTATTTTGTATATGTATTTCAATACAAATTTACCTAATTTTATGTGTATTTTGTATATTTATTTTCATACAAATTTAAATTATTTTTGTGTATTTTTGTATATAGTTTTATACAAATTTACGTTGTTTTATGTGTATTTTGTATATGTATTTTCATACAAATACACTTTCTTTTATTGATATTTTGTTTCTTTATTTTGACACGAATTTACATTATTTAATGTGTATTTTGTGTATTTATTTTTATACTTATTTACATAATTTCATGTGTATTTTGTATATATATTTCTATAGAAATCTACGTTATTTTATGTGTATTCGTATATATATTTTGAAACAAATCAACATTATTTTATGTGTATTTTGTATATATATTTCATTACAAATTAGCCTTATTTTATGTTTATTTTTATATTTATTTTCATTCAAATTCAAATTATTTTATGTGTATATATTTATTTGAATATACGTTATTTTATGCGTATTTTCTATATATATTTTCAGTCAAAATTACATTATTTTATCGGTATTTTGTTCAATTATTTCGATAAGAACTTAGATTATTTCATGTGTATTTTCTATACATTATTTTACACGCATTTACATTATTTAATGTGTGTTTTGTATATATATTTTTTATACAACTTTACTTCATTTTATGTGCATCTGTGTTGTTGTTTTTATACAAATTTACATTATTTTTAGTGTATTCTCTACTTTTTTTATTACAAAGTTGCCTTATTTTAAGTGTATTTTGTTCATTTATTTTCATACAAGTTTAAAGTATTTGATTTGCTTTTTTGTACATATATTTTTATAGAAATTTGCGTTATTTTATGTGTATTTTTTATATATTTTTTCATACAAATTTACATTTTTTTTTATTATTTTGTTTATTTTTTTATACGAATTTACATTATTATATGTGTATTTTGTATATAGTTTTATACAATTTTACGTTGTTTCATGTGTATTTTGTATATTTACGTTTATAGAAATACACATTCTTTTATTGGAATTTTGTTTATTTATTTTGAAACGAATTTACATTATTTTATGTGTATTTTGTATACATTTTCTTATACGTATTTACTTCATTTTATGTGTATTTTGTATATATATTTTTATAGAAATCTACGTTATTTTATGTGTATTCGTATATATATTTTGAAACAAATTTATGTTGTTTTATATGTATTTTGCATATCTATTTCAATACAAATTTACCTTATTGTATGTGCATTTTGTACATTTATTGTAATACAAATTTAAATATTTTTATGTGTATTTTGGTATATATATTTTTATAAAAAATGCGTTATTTTATGGGTATTTTGCATCTTTATTTTCATACAAATTTACATTATTTTATTATTATTCTGTTTATTTATTTTGATACGATTTTACATTATTCTATTTGTGTTTTGTATATATTTTTTTATACATATTTACGTTATTTAATGAGTATTTTGTATATATATTTTATACAAATCTACGTTATTTTAAGTGTATTTGTTTATATATTTTCATTCAAATTTACATTATTTTATGAGTATTTTGTATATGTATTTCAATACAAATTTACCTAATTATATGTGTATTTTGTATATTTATTTTCATACAAATTTAAATTATTTTTGTGTATTTTTGTATATAGTTTTATACAAATTTACGTTATTTTATGTGTATTTTGTATATGTATTTTCATACAAATACACCTTCTTTTATTGATATTTTGTTTATTTATTTTGACACGAATTTACATTATTTAATGTGTATTTTGTGTATTTATTTTTATACGTATTTTCATAATTTCTTGTGTATTTTGTATATATATTTCTATAGAAATCTACGTTATTTTATGTGTATTCGTATATATATTTTGAAACAAATCTACGTTATTAGATGTGTATTTTGTATATATATTTCATTACAAATTTGCCTTATTTTATGTTTATTTTTATATTTATTTTCATTCAAATTCAAATTATTTTATGTGTATATAATTATTTGTATTTACGTTATTTTATGCGTATTTTCTATATATATTTTCATTCAAAATTACATTATTTTATCGGTATTTTGTTCATTTATTTCGATAAGAATTTAGATTATTTCATGTGTATTTTCTATACATATTTTTACACGCATTTACATTATTTAATGTGTGTTTTGTATATAGATTTTTTATACAATTTTACTTCATTTTATGTGCATTTGTGTTGTTGTTTTTATTAAAATTTACCTTATTTTAAGGGTATTCTCTACTTTTTTTATTACAAATTTGCCTTATTTTAAGTGTATTTTGTTTATTTATTTTCATACAAGTTTAAAGTATTTGATTTGCGTTTTTGTACATATATTTTTATAGAAATTTGCGTTATTTTATGTGTATTTTGTATATATTTTTTCATACAAATTTACATTTTTTTTATTATTTTGTTTATTTTTTGATACGAATTTACATTATTATATGTGTATTTTGTATATATTTTGTAAACGTATTTTCATTATTTAATGTGTTTTTTGTTTATATATTTCAAAACAAATTTACGTTATTTTATGCGTATTTGTTTAATTATTTTGATACAAATATACATTATTTTATGTATTTTATATATATATTTCAATACAAATTTATTTTATTTTATATATATTTTGTACATCTGTTTTCATACAAATTTAAATTACTTTTGTGTATTTTTGTATATTGTTTTATACAAATTTACGTTATTTTATGTGTATTTTGTATATATATTTTCATACAAATTCACATTCTACTATTGGTATTTTGTTTATTTATTTTGGTACAAATTTACATTATTTTTTGTGTATTTTATATATATAGATATATATATATATATATATATATATATATATATATATATATATATATATATATATATATATATATATATATATATATATATATATATATATATATATATATATATATTTTTATACGTATTTACATCATTTCATGTGTTTTTTATATATATATATTTTTATAGAAATTTACGTTTTTTTATGTTTATTCTTTTACATATTTTGCAACAAATTTGCATTGTTTGATGTGTGTTTTGCATATCTATTTCAATATAAATTTACCATATTGTATGTGTATTTTGTATATTTATTTTCATACAAATTAAATTATTTGATGTGTATTTTTGTATATATATTTTTATAAAAATATGCTTTTTTATGGGTATTTTGCATCTTTATTTTCATACAATTTTACATTATTTTATTGATATTCTCTGTACTTATTTTGATATGATTTTACATTGTTCTATGTGTATTTTGTATATATTTTATTTTACATATTTACATTATTTAATGTGCATTTTCTATATATATTTTATACATATATACGTTACTTTATGTCTATTTGTTTATATATTTTCACACAAATTTACATTATTTTATGTGTATTTGGATATGTATTTCAATACAAATTTATCAAATTTTATGTGTATTTTGTATTTCTATTTTCATACAAATTGAAATTGTTTTTGTGTATTTTTGTATGTATTATTATACAAATGTTAGTTATTTTATATATTATTTTGTATATTTATTTTCATACATATATACATTCTTTCATCGAAATTTAGTTTATCGAATTTGATACGAATTTACATTATTTTAGGTGTATTTTGTATATATATTTTTATTCGTATTTACATCATTTTATGTGTATTTTTTATATATATTTTCATAGAAATTTACGTTATTTTATGTGTTTTCGTATACATATTTAAATACAAATTTACATTATTTGAAGTGTATTTTACATATCTATTTCAATACAAATTTATTTTCTTGTATGTGCATTTTGTATATTTATTTTAATACAAATTTTATTATTTTATGTGTATTTTTGTATATATATTTTTATACAAATATGCGTTATTTTATGGGTATTTTGCATCTTTATCTTCAGAGAAATTTAAATTATTTTACTGATATTCTGTTCATTTATTTTGATACGATTTTACATTATTCTATGTGTATTTTGTATATATATTTTTATACACTTTTCCATTATTAAATGTGTATTTTGTATATATATTTTATACAAATTTACGTTATTTTTTGTGTATTTGTTGATATATTTTGACACAAATTTACAGTATTTTATGGGTATTTTGTATATATATTTCAAAAGAAATTTACTTAGTTATATGTGTATTTTGTATATCTACTTTCATATAAATTCAAATTATTTCTGGGTATTTGTGTATATATTTTAATAAAAATTTTACTTGTTATGTGTATTTTGTAAATTTATTTTCATTCAAATATATATTATTTTATTGGTATTTTATTGATTTATTTTGATACGAATTTACATTATTTTATATGTACTTTGTAAATATATTTTTATACGCATTTATATTATTTATTGTTTATTTTGAATATATATTTTTATACAAATTCATGTTATTTTATTTGTATTTGTATACATATTTTCATACAAGTTTACATTATTTTATGTGTATTTTGTACATATATTTCATTACAAATATACCTTATTTTATGTTTATTTTGTATATTAATTTCATTCAACTTTAAATTATTTTATGTGTATATTTGTATTTGTATTTAGGTTTTTTTAGGTGTATTTCCTATATATATTTTCATCCAAAATTACATTATTTTATTGGCATTTTGTTAATTTAATTCGATACGAATTTAGATTATTTGATAGGTATTTTGTATACATATTTTTATAAGCATTTACATTATTTAAAGTGTGTTTTGTATATATATTTTTATGCAAATTTACTTTATTTTATGTGCATTTTTGTACATATATTTTTAAAGAAATTTGCGTTATTTTATGTGTATTTTGTAAATGTATTCTCATACAAATTGACATTATTTTATTGGTATTTTCTTTATTTATTTTGATACGAATTATATTATTATATGAGTATTTTGTACATATTTTATTATATTTATTATATTATATTATATGTGTATTTCTATAAATATTTTGATACAAATTTACATTATTTTATGTATTTTGTATATATATTTCAATTCAAATTTAGCTTATTTTCTGTGTATTTTGTATATCTATTTTCATACAAATTTAATTACTTTTGAGTATTTTTGTATATAGTTTCATACAAATTTCCGTTAGTTTATGTGTATTTTATATATTTATATTTATGCAAATATACATTCTTTTATTGGTATTTTGTTTATTTATTTTGATACGAATTTACATTATTTTATGTGTATTTTGTATACATTTTTTATACGTATTTACTTAATTTTATGTGTATTTTGTATATATATTTTTATAGAAATCTACGTTATTTTTATATATATTTTAAACAAATTTTTATTTATTTTATGTATTTTGTATATATTTTATACGAATTTACATTATTTTATGTGTATTTTGTATACATATTTTAATACAAATTTAAATTAATTTATTTGTATTTTTGTATTTAATTTTAATACAAATTTATTATTTTATGTGTATTTTGTATATTTTCATACAAATATATATATATATATATATATATATATATATATATATATATATATATATATATATATATATATATATATATATATATATATATATATATATATATATATATATATATATATATATATATATATATATATATATATATATATATATATATATATATATATATATATATATATATATATATATATATATATATATATATATATATATATATATTTATATGTATTCGTATATATATTTTGAAACAAATTTACATTGTATTTTTGTATATATTTTTATATAAATTTTCGTTACTTTATGTGTATTTTGTATATTTATTTTCCTACAAATATACGTTCTTTTATCGGAATTTTGTTTATTTATTTTGATTCGAATTTACATACTTTGAGGTATATTTGGTATATATATTTTTATACTTACTTACATCATTTTATATGTATTTTGTATGTATATTTTCATAGAAATTTACTCTATTTTATGAGTATTCGTATATATATTTTGATACAAATTTACATTATTGATGTGTATTTTGCATATCTTTTTCAATACAAATTTACTTTATTGTATGTGCTTTTTTTATATTTATTTTAATACAAATTTAATTATTTTATATGTATTTTTGTATATATATTTTTATACATATATGCGTTATTATATGGGTATTTTGCATCTTTATTTTCATACAAATATACATTATTTTATTGATATTCTGTTTATTTATTTTGATACGATTTAACATTATTCTATGAGTATTTTGTATATATATTTTTTTATATATTTAAAATATTTAATGTATAATTTGTATATATATTTTATCTAAATTTACGGTATTTTATGTGTATTTGTTTATACATTTTCATACAAATCTACATTATTTTATGTGTGTTTTGTATATGTATTTCAATACAAATTTGCCTAATTTTATGTGTATTTTGCATATCTATTTTCAAAAAAATTTAAATTATTTTTTTGTATTTTTCCATATATTTTTATACAAATTTTTGTTATTTTATTTGTATTTTGTATATATATTTTCCTACAAATATACATTCTTTTATTGTAATTTTTTTATTTTTTTTATACGAATTTACATTATTTCATGAGTATTTTGTATATATATTTTTCTACGTATTTACATTTTTTTATGTTTTTTTTTGTATATATATTCTCATAAAAAGTTACTTTATTTTATTGTGTGTATTCGTATATATTTTGATATGTTTTATGTGTATTTGTATATATATTTTCATACAATTTACATTATTTTATGTGCATTTCTACATATATTTCATTTCAAATTTACCTTATTTTATGTTTATTTTGTATATTTATTTCATTCAATTTTAAATTATTTAATGGGTATATTTGTATTTGTATTTAGGTTATTTTATGTGAGTTTTCTATATATATTTTCATCCAAACTTACATTATTTTATTTGTATTTTGTTAATTTAACTCGATTCGAATTTAGATTATTTCATAGGTATTTTTCATACATATTTTTATACGCATTTACTTTATTTAATGTGTGTTTTGTATATATATTTTTATGCAAATCTACTTTATTTTATGTGCATTTTAGTACATATATTTTTATTGAAATTTGCGTTATATTATGTGTATTTTGTATCTCATACAAATTTACATTATTTTATTTGTATTTTGTTTATTTATTTTGATACGATTTACATGATTATTTGTGTATTTTGTACATATTTTTTAATACGTATTTACATTATTTAATGTGTATTTTGTTTATATATTTTTATACAAATTTACGAAATTTATGTGTATTTGTATAAATACTTTGATACAAATTTACATATTTTATGTATTTTGTATATATATTTCAATTCAAATTTATCTTATTTTATGTGTATTTTGTATATCTATTTTCATACAAATTTAATTACTTCTGTGTATTTTTGTATATAGTTTTATATAAATTAACGTTATTTTATGTGTATTTTGTATATTTATATATATACAAATACACATTCTTTTATTAGTATTATGTTTATTTGTTTTGATACGAATTTACATTATTTTATGTGTATTTTGTATACATTTTTTCATACGTATTTACCTCATTTTATGTGTATTTTGTATATATATTTTTATAGATATCTACGTTATTTTATGTGTATTCGTATATATATTTTGATACAAATTTACATTGTTTTATATGCATTTTGCATATCTATTTCAATACAAATTTACCTTATTGTATGTGCATTTTGTATATTTATTTTAATACAAACTCAAATATTTTATGTGTGTTTTGGTATATATATTTTTATAAAAAATGCGTTATTTTATGGGTATTTTGCATCTTAATTTTCATACAAATTTACCTTATTTTATTAATATTCTGTGTATTTATTTTGATGCGATTTAACATTATTATATTTGTGTTTTATATATATATATATATATATATATATATATATATATATATATATATATATATATATATATATATATATATATATATATATATATATATATATATATATATATATATATTTTTTATATAGTTTTATACAAATTTAGGTTATTTTATGTGTATTTTGTGTATCTATTTTCATACAAATTCACATTCTTTTATTGGTATTTTGTTTATTTATTTTGACACGAATTTACATTATTTAATGTGTATTTTGTATATGTATTTCAGTTCAAATTTGCCTAATTTTATGTATAGTTTGCATATTTATTTTCAAACAAATTAAAACTATTTTTGTGTACATCATTTTATGTGTATTTTGTAAATGTATTTCAATACAAATTTACCTAATTTTATATGTATTTTTTATATTTATTTTCAAATAAATTTAAATTATTTATGTGTATTTTTGTATATAGTTTCATATAAATTTAGGTTATTTTATGCGTATTTTATATATC